>NC_091950.1:193485339-193640339 GCF_031021105.1 Erythrolamprus reginae
ATCACTACCCCTTAATTATTATTATTTATTTTTTATTATTTATTAGATTTGTATGCCGCCCCTCTCGGGGTGTCTCACAACAGTGATAAAAAAACAATACATGGTAACAAATCTAATATTTAAAATCTAAAAATAACAATTTTACATTAAAAAGTCTAAAAAAACCCCAATATATAAAAACATACACACAATCATATCAGACACAAAAACTACACGGGCAAGGGGGAGATGTCTCAGTTCCCCCATGCCTGATGGCAGAGGTGGGTTTTAAGGAGTTTACGAGGGTGGGGGCAATCCTAATCTCTGGGGGGAGCTGGTTCCAGAGGGTCGGAGCCACCACAGAGAAGGCTCTTCCCACCAGCCAACATTGTTTAGTCAACGGGACCCGGAGAAGGCCAACTCTGTGGGACCTAACCGGCCGCTGGGATTCATGAGGCAGAAGGCAGTCTCGCAGATATCCTGGTCCGGTGCCATGAAGGGCTTTATAGGTCATAACCAACACTTTGAATTGTGACCGGAAACTGATCGGCAACCAATGCAGACTGCGGAGTGTTGGAGTAACATGGGCATACTTAGAGAAGCCCATGATTGCTCTCGCAGCTGCATTCTGCACGATCTGAAGTTTCTGAACACTCTTCAAAGGTAGTCCCATGTAGGGAGCATTACAGTAGTCGAACCTTGAGGTGATGAGGGCATGAATGACTGTGAGCAGTGACTCCCGGTCCAAATAGGGCCGCAACTGGTGCACCAGGCGAACCTGGGCAAACACCCCCCTCACCACAGCTGAAAGATGTTTCTCTAATGTGAGCTGTGGATCGAGGAGGATGCCCAAGTTGCGGACCCTCTCTGATGGGGTTAATGATTCCCCTCCCCAGGGTAATGGACGGACAGATGGAATTGTCCTTGGAAGGCAAAACCCACAGCCACTCCGTCTTATCAGGGTTGAGTTTGAGTTTAAATCCTTCTCGTCTGAAATTTTTGCTAACACAGAACTGCCAATACAATACTCAGATTGAGCAATCAAATCACTTTCAAAATTTTGCCAAGATAACAGGGACTGGTCCAGGCAGTTGTCAGGAGTCAACTAGGGTAGAATAGAGTAGAGTAGAGTAGAGTAGAGTAGAGTAGAGTAGAGTAGAGTAGAGTAGAATAATGTTATTGTCACTTCAAATACACATTAATTGGCATATGTTAAAATGAAATTTCATTGCATACAGCTCTCAAAAAGTCACCACCTCCCATATATATTATACCACTAACATGAATGCACACATGCACACACTTTTTTAAAAAAAACTGAAAATACTCTCAGTGTAATGCTCATTTCTAGAACCAAGCATCTCTTTTAACCCCATGTTATAGTTTGGAGAGCTACAGAACAATCATCCATCCAGGGCCTTCTAATGACCAGAAGCTGAGCCTTGTGGCATACTTATCTTTACTAATACCATATGTTTTCCAGACTAAACAGATATACATGCTGACTTGGTGGGATACTGCTTGATATCTATAAAATGACAAAGTTGGGACTTATTTGCAATTGAAAACCATGCCCTGCAACTTTTCACTGAGAAGAGATAAGGGAAGAGACACATTTTTTTATGACGAACATTTCTTATTCAGGGTAATTTTCTCCCCATGTGAAAGAGGCAATTAAATGAGGCCTTATTTCCTGATGAACAACCTGAAGAATGTAAGTGTTAGCTACTGCTCCTTTGCATTATTCTGTCAGCAAGGGGGCCCAGAGGAATGAGATAATGCAACTCATATGCCAATTCCTGAATAATTAAATAAAAATGTCTGTAATATATATGGGCATACACATGAGACAAATAAATGATAGATAAGGTCTAGCATCCATTCATACAACATTACACACAGCAGTTGGGTGCCACATATGTTCACCGGATGCCAAACAATTGGAAACGGGTTGTAGGTTATGCTGGAAGGAATTAAGGCATGGTTCAGTATTCTCCCTGGAATTAGGACAGAGGGAAAAAGGTTTCCACCTTCATTCTTAACACTCGCTTTAATGCTTATGGTTATTCATCTATAATATTTAATTGTTTAATCTTATCACCCTTACCTCCAACATATATGAATCTTAGAATGTGTTTTGTTTTACCTGGGTATTTTAAAATTATACAGAATCATAGTCACTTCAGAGAAGAACAGGCACAATATGGTCACTGGGGATGTTTACAGCTACTAGACAATTTAGTAAAACAATTTAGCAATTAGTTTAACAGCAGCATTGTATAAATAACAAACACCTTCACAGAACAGTGAATTCCATTAATTGTGATAGAATAAACCAAGCAATGCTTCCCCCACTTTTTTATTAGCAATTTCATTGCTTGTCCTTCTAAACAAGACCACCCCAAAAGAAGCCGATGCTCTCTTATACATTCAAGATGCAACATTTATTTATTTTTATGTATGTATTTATTTATTTATTTTGTCCAAAACACAATGAAGTTTACAGAGGATATACTCATAGTAGAATATATCAATGAAAGAATAGAAGAGAAAATATAAGAATAAAATGTATCAATGAAAGAATAGAAGAAGAGATATAGGAATAGAAGAAAAAATATGAGATATAGGCGAGACAATAGGACAGGAGACACAAGGCATGCTAGTGCACTTATGCACACCCCTTTACTGACATAAACCTCTTCTCCCAACCAATGGAGTTGGCCTCAAACTATCCTGCAAGAACTACTCTAAATATATATAACTGCTCAAGAAATATATATTTAGAGCAGGGCATGATGATTCCGCTGGATATGCAGCGATAAAATTAGAGCAGGGTATGAAGATTCAGCTGGGTATGTAGCGATATACTTAGAAGTTGATACCAATGGTTATTAGAGGTTTTTTTCTCTTCTCTTTTCTCTTCTCAAGAAATATATATTTAGAGTAGGGCATGATGATTCCACTGGGTTTATAGTGATACAATTAGAGTAGGGTATGATGATTCTGCTGGGTTTGCAGCAATATAATTAGAATAGGGCATGAGGATTCCACTGAGTATACAGCGATAAAATTAGAGTAGAGTATGATGATTTCACAGGTTATAAATAATGGAGAATGTTATGATGAAGTTATTATGTCACTGGATTTATTGTCATATGGTCTAGAATGGGTTGGAGGATCTCATTTGTTCATGTGCGAACTATAAGGTTTGGTAAGCTTCGATGGCGTTATTTGGATTTACTTAAGAGGTTGGTAAGAAGAAGAAAGATCTTTTTTCTTTCTTTTTTTCCTCCTTTTTTGTTTTGTTTTTCTTTTTGGTCTTTCTGTGTTTTCTTTTCACACATTCTCTTTTCCTTCATTCTTTCTTTTTAACTTTAAAATTTATTTTTTCTTTTTTTTCTTTTTATAATTCCTATATAAAGGAATTATAATTAATTAGGTTTATTAATTTGGCTAATTTGGCGATATTGGTGATATATTATTTGGCTTCCCCCCCTTGAATCCGTTATTGGAAGTTTTTTGGGGGGGTGTTAATTATAGATTCTTCTTTAATGGGAATTTATATTAAAAAAGGTTAATAAATATACATGAAAATTGATATGGAGGAGATATGGAGAAATTTGAATTACTACAGCCTAATCAACTAGAGGTGATTAAAATTAAGAACAACTTAAAAGGTATATTAGTTAATAGCTTATTAGTGTAATATAAGAAATTAGAGCAGCTATTTTTTCTCCAGAGGTCAAAAGTAAAGGAGGTAGCATTGGATCTGTATTCCGTAATCTCAAAATTGATTTATTGTGATGCAATTTGATGTTGTTGGTATTTTATATTGTAATTGTGATTGGAGAGAAAAATTTAAAAAAATCTTTGGCAGGGAAAAAAAATCCTCCAAGAACTGAAGACAATTTTTTTTTCATTCTGATAGAAGAGGTAAATTATTACACACAGACAGAGAAACAGATAGATACATACATACATGTATACACATACACTCACAAGTCAGGTTTGACTCTCAAAGAATTCATATTCATGTTCTACAGCAGGGGTCCTCAACCCCTGGGCTACAGCCTATTCGGAATTGAGCTGTGCGAGTGGCTGGCTGAAATGTGCGCATACTAGGGGTGGGTTCCAACTTACTTTGTTGCTGGTTTACTTCCTCCCACACCATGTGGCCATTGTGACCAAGCATGCATATGCACAGTGCAAAATAAAAACACCAAAAACAAGATGGCGACTGCATGCACGCTGCCATAAACTTGACTTCTGTGCATGCGTAGAAGAAAAAAAATGCACTTTAAAAAAAAAAGATGGTGTCACTCATGGACCAGCATTGACTGATCCAGTTTGATGACATCATCATGACATCACTAGCGGGTCGCTACTGGTTCCGGCGAACCGTTCCGAACTGGGAGGAACCAACCTTGGCGCATCTGCATGTAAATGCAGCTCAACTTCCATGAGTGGCGGGCTAGGAGGCACCCACATGTGTGTGTGCCGGCCTTCTGCTTATGCAAGTTGGGCTGTGTGCGTGCTGGCCTGCCATTTGTGCCGACCAATTCCCCTCCCTTCTTCAGCCAGGCCGCCAAGCCACAAAGAATGGGGAGTGCTGTTCTACAGAACCTATTTAAAAAATACCCAAACATTCAAAACAATGTGTGGATTAAAAGAAGATGAATATTTAGTCCCTTCAAGAGAATATAATGGAGTGAGTTTCCCAAAGTTGGAAAAATATTGACAGTAATAGAAGTAATCAGTGAGATATTTAGAATAAAATCCTTTTTCCCTAGGGAGAGAATTTTTAAATGAATGCAAAGAACAGAAATTAATCATTTTGCTGTTACCTTGGACAGGCAAGTGTGTGGGAGGATATCACCCAGTCACAATTTTACCTAGTAGATTGGATTTCTCCACTTTTTTATGGGCACATTTCACCTCTCCAAGGATTGGAACAGAAAATGTCAGGCATGCCAACACAAACTGATCTACTTTTCTGATAAAGTGACCAGATTAGCTGATTATCGTGCAGGAAAAACTGTGTTTCTTGATTCCAGTAAAGCATTTGACACCTAATAAAAATGGTGGTAACATATACCGTAGGTTGGACTACCCTACCACTAGATGGGTACAAAATTGATTGAACAATTATACTCAGTGACCCCATGTCAAGCCTGAAAAAAAAGTGGAGTAGGGTACCATAGGGCTCAGTTCTAAGCCCTCTGCTATTCGATATATTTATTATTGTTATTGTGTTATTGTGTTATTGTGTTATTGTGTTTTTGTTTATTTGTTTATTTGTTTATTTGTTTATTTGTTTATTTGTTTATTTGTTTATTCGTTTATTCGTTTGTTTGTTTGTTTGTTTGTTTGTTTATTTGTTTGTTTGTTTATTTACTTACTTACTTACTTACTTACTTACTTACTTACTTACTTATTTGCTGCTGCTCTCCAAAGACTCGGAGCAGCTCAATGACTTGGATGAAGGGCTAAAAATTTTTATTATCAGCTTCACTAACTATATAAAGATAGAGTAATTACAAACTTCTGAGAGGACAACTTCAAGATTCAGGAGAATCTTGGCAAGATGGAACAATGGGCAAAAGGCAACATAATGATTTCAACAGGGACATATTCAATTTTTTTCATTTGTAATATCAAATGTGTATACTGATAACAATGGCACTGATGACATTACCTACTTGGATATTAAAATATCTGCAAACAAACATCCAAGCTCAGAGAGTATCAAGGACTTCATAGTTTAACCCCAAGCTACATATATTCTTCCCTTTTGGAATATGAGTACTGTATAAGATAAGGGAGAGTATATGAGTCAGCAGCATGTGCAAAAATGCTGTGAATGATTGTTGAAATCCAACAGAAACATGACTTTGCATTTTCTTATGTACAATTTTTGATGTTAATGTTTAAATTTTGGGGGTTGTTATGGTTTTTTTTGGGGGGGGGTATTTTTTAGTTGATTATTTTGATAGTTAGCTACTCAAAGCTTTGAGCAATCTGAGGCATAGGACCGGACCTGGGCCCCTTGCCATCAAATCTCAGTAATACCTTATTCTTCTGTAGGAATAAAAATTTAAAATACATAAATAAAAACTTTTCTTGACACTCGACACTTTGCTGCCTGAGATAACTGCTGCACTCTTTCCAGTGGTAGATCTATTGAAAAGGGAAATTTTTTGACATCTTTTACATTTCTTGTGAGCTGATAATTATCTTAAGAGGGAGGAAGATATAATGCAAGGTCTATAACTATATTAAAATCTATCTTCCTCATTCTCTCTGTGTGATAGCAAGATAATTTAACGTTCGACTCACCAGTCATATATAGAAAACTGCTTATTTTTCCTATTATAGCATAGAAGTAAATGTCTATGGAGATTTTCAGTCATCCTTAGTGTCCCAAAGATGCTTTTTCCAAGAGGCAACTGAACTTTCTTGTTTTTCTTTCAAGATGTTTTGTTTTTCACCCAAGAAGCTTCTTCATTCTTGGATGAGAAGCAAAACACCTTTGACGAAAGTCCAGTTGCCTCTTGAAAAAGCACTTCTTGGGACACAGGATTTAATAATGTTTTATACAACAACACATATCTGGACCGGGGGTCACTGCTCACAGTCACTCATGCCCTCATCACCTCAAGGTTCAACTACTGTAACGCTCTCTACATGGGGCTACCTTTGAAAAGTGTTCGGAAACTTCAGATCGTGCAGAATGCAGCTGCGAGAGCAATCATGGGCTTCCCCAAATATGCCCATGTCACACCAACACTCCACAGTCTGCATTAGTTGCCGATCAGTTTCCGGTCACAATTCAAAGTGTTGGTTATGACCTATAAAGCCCTTCATGGAACCGGACCAGATTATCTCTGGGACCGCCTTCTGCCGCACGAATCCCAGCGACCAGTTAGGTGCCACAGAGTTGGCCTTCTCCAGGTCCCGTTGACTAAACAATGTTGTTTGGCAGGACCCAGGGGAAGAGTCTTCTCTGTGGTGGCCCCGGTCCTCTGGAACCAACTCCCCCCAGAGATTAGAATTGCCCCTACCCTCCTTGCCTTTCGTAAGCTCCTTAAAACCCACCTCTGCCGTCAGGCATGGGGGAACTGAGATATTCTTTCCCCCTAGGCCTTTACAATTTACGCATGGTATGTTTGTATGTATGTTTGGTTTTATAAGTAAGGGTTTTTTAGTTGTTTTAGTATTGGATTGTTACATGCTGTTTTTATCACTGTTGTTAGCTGCCCCGAATCCATTAATAGATAAATAAATAAATAAATATCTTTTCCTCTATCCTTTCCCTGATATTTACTACTACATGTTTTTATTCTATTTAACTTTCAATTTGTATTGGATAAAATAAATAAATAAAACAAACACGAAGCAGGCAATAGTCCTTCTCCCAAAACTACTAAGGATGCAGTGTTGAATTAGAAACTTGGTTACTTCTTTGGACATAAGGACTGTATCCTGAAATCCTCTCATTTGCAAGAAGTTTCTGCCAAAGTTTGTAGTGGTAGACCAGAGCTAGAGAGAACAATAAAAAACACTCCCCCTGATACATAAGATGGAGGATAGGAAGTAGCAGAGATAGTGATATAACAAGGGGGATGGATAGAAGCCCTAGTCTCTTTTGATACATGTTTAAATTTCTCAGGGTAGACTAGCGCACAAATCACAAACCTTTACTTAGCATTATGCCTGAGTACTCTATAATGTAACATTGATTACAGAAATATCATTGCCCTTAAAGATGCTTAAGTAATAAAATGGCAAAAGGATTTTGTAGGGAGAAATAATTGCAAGATGATTGACATGTTTTCTTTTAATGCAGTCTATTACTCGAGTCCATCTCCTCATCTAGTGAAAATTGGTATCTGCTTCCAAGGAAGGAAGCCAACTGACCCGAGAGGAGAGTGCTCTGTTATACCTTTTTCGGAAATGATTGTCCTATGAATGAATCCTCCTCATAGAATTTGCTATGATGACAATTTGGCTCTAATCTCCCCTTCCATTCTTATCAAATGTTAGACGCTATCTTTATCTCAATCTACCTTCTCCAAACTGATATCCGTCAGGTATGATTCCAGGGATGAAATTCAGCTGGTTCTGATGGGTTCTCTAGAATCAGTAGCAGAAATTTTGAGAAGTTCAGAGAACCGGCAAATACCACTTCTGGCTGGTCCCAGAGTGAAGTAGGAATGGAGATTTTGAAATGTCCTTTCCCCAGGAGGGGGGAGGGAATGGGGATTTTGCAGTATCCTTCCCCTGCCACGCCCACCAAACCATGCCCACAGAACAAGTAAAGGAAAAATTTGAACTTACCCCTGTGTGATTCCATTCCCAGTTATGGTTCCTACATATTATCAAGCATGCCAAACTGGGGAAAACTGAGCTAAAACATAAATCTAATGTCAGATTTCCTTTATTTTAGAAATTTAGAATTTTATAGCTTATTTTAATTTTAATTTTAAAATGATTTTCATTTTAAAAGACTTAATGAACTCAATCTGTATAGTCTAGAGGACAGAAGGGAAAGGGGGGACATGATCGAAACATTTAAATATGTTAAAGGGTTAAATAAAGTTCAGGAGGGAAGTGTTTTTAATAGGAAAGTGAAAACAAGAACAAGGGGGCACAATCTGAGGTTTGTTGGGGAAAAGATCAAAAGCAACGTGATAAAATATTATTTTTCTGAAAGAGTAGTAGATCTTTGGAACAAACTTCCACTAGACGTGGTTTGTAAATCCACAGTAACTGAATTTAAACATGCCTGGGATAAACATAGTATAAGGGCAGACTAGATGGATCATGAGGTCTTTTTCTGCCGTCAATCTTCTGCGTTTCTATGTTTCTATGATGACAAGTTCCTAATTAACTGCTCTCTTTCTTTTCTCTCTCCTGTCTTCTTTTCCTATGGATTGTGGAATTAGGAGAAGTCTATACAGTATTTGCAATGTCTGTCACACTGTAATTTAACACCACTATATTATGGTTAGATAGGCCTGCTATATCTCCATGATCAGAGTCTGCGGAGAGGGGCGGCATATAAATCCAATAAATCTAATCTAAATCTAACCTTTTAAGCATTTTATCTATTATACTTGGTGGCGACCTAAATTATATAAATCTTGGAGGCCCCTTGTTAAAAAGTTACACCAAATAGTCGCACTAAGGTGTGTACCAGGGATGGGTTGCTACCGGTGCGATAGGCGACTGCACATAGGTAGCGGCCGCCAGATTGTGCGATTTGTGCATGACCACTCTGGTGCCAGTCCCTCGGGCACTACTATTTTTTTTTGTTAATTTTTTGCATTTTTTGCTTCCTGGACATGCACAGAAGCAACATCTCACAAGAGGACTTTTGCGTGCATGAGATTTCGGCATGAGATTTTGGTAGGAGTCATCTGCCCCTGGTGTGTACCAAAACAGGGCCTTGGGTCTAGGGGTGGGTTCTAACTTACCTCGCTACCGGTTCGCTTCCTCCCATGCCATGTGGCCATGCCACACATCTACAATGGCAAAAAAATATTTTTTAAAAAAGAGCCGGGGTGGCGCAACAGGTAGAGTGCTGTACAGCAGGCCACTGAAGCTGACTGTAGATCTGTAGATGAGCGGTTCAAATCTCATCTCCGGCTCAAGGTTGACTTAGATTTCCATCCTTCCGAGGTGGGTAAAAAGAGGACCCGGATTGTGGGGACAATATGCTGGCTCTGTTAAAAAAAGTGCTATTGCTAACATGTTGTAAGCCACCCTGAGTCTAAGGAGGACAGCATAAAAATCGAATAAATAAACAAATAAATAGCCAAAAAGAAGATGGCAACTGAATGCACAGTGCCAGAAACTCACCTTCTGCACATGTGCAGAAGGGGGGGACCCAGAAAAATTTCTCCCCTAAAATATATCAATTTTTTTAAAAAAAATCCCTCCCCCAAAAGGCCGAAAACAAGATGGCGACTGTATGCATGGTGCCAGAAACTCAGCTTTTTCATATGTGCAGAAGGAAAAAAAATGGAAAATATCCCCCCTATTTTTTTTATCCAGCCCCCATGGACCAGCACCTACCGAACCGGTTCCGTGATGATGTCACCAGTGGGTTGTTACTGGTTTGGGTGAAGCGTCCAAACCGGGAGAAACCCACCTCTGCTTGGGTTGCTAGAAAAAACCTGAAGGCATAAACAAGCCCTTTAATGATTTAATGGCAAGATATTTAAAGTGAAAAAATACAAATTACTTTCAAATGCTTTTTCTGATTACATATTTATCATTTGGCTGGCTTCATGTCTCTTATAGATTATAAACTTGCATTATATTATAATAAAATATAGCATATCCTGGAAACAATACTTAATGCCATTTTTGAAATAATTTTAAAATTCATATATATATATATATATATATATAGAAAACGCTGACAAAATAAATAATCAAGATCACTTGTAATAATAAACCTGTTTGCAAAGTCAGACAACTGGTATAAGATACAATTTAAAACATTTTCTTTCTTGTTTCTCCAAAGAAAAATCATGATTATGTGCTCAAATGATACACTACACAGCTGATAGCTTTCTATGCACATTAAATTAATTGCATATAAAGCCACTCTAAAACTGTACATAAAAATTTGTTACACCAGATTTTCAAAACCATAGTACGCATAAAAAGCCACATAAAACCTAAAAGTTTTTTTTTTTAAAGAATAATTTTTGTGAGGCTCCACAGACTGTAAGCCCCTGAAAGTGTAGCTTCTTTAGTTTATACCTAAATCTGGTACTGGGAAGATGCCTCCATGAAGATCTGAGAAGGAAAATTCAGTTACCTTCTTCTCTCTTCCTCTGTGCAAATAAAGCACTGGTTTATATAATGTGTTATGCACAATACCCAGACATTTGTTATCGGACCAGAATATCTCCGGGACCGCCTTCTGCCGCACGAATCCCAGCGACCTATTAGGTCCCACAGAGTTGGCCTTCTCCAGGTCCTGTCGACTAAACAATGTCATTTGGCGGGTCCCAGGGGAAGAGCCTTCTCTGTGGCGGCCCCGACTCTCTGGAACCAGCTCCCCCCGGAGATTAGAACTGCCCCCACCCTCCTTGCCTTTCGTAAACTCCTTAAAACCCACCTTTGCCGCCAGGCATGGGGGAATTGAGATATCTCCCCTGGGCCTATACAATTTATGTATGGTATGTTTGTGTGTATGTCTGCTTAATAACGGGTTTTTAAAAATGTTTTTAAATTATTAGATTTGTCATGAATTGTTTTATTGCTGTTGTGAGCCGCCCCGAGTCTATGGAGAGGGGCGGCATACAAATCTAATAAATAAATAAACAGAGATAATTAAAATATAGTATATTTATTGGTTTCTTAAAAAACAAGGAAGCTACAGTTTACTAATAAGCAAATGGCACATACAGTGATCCCTCATTTTTCGTGGGGGATGCATTCCAAGACCACCCGTGAAAAATGAATTTCCATGAAGTAGAGGAAAGATATTTTTGTATGTATTTAATGAGTATTTGGACTTTTAAAACCCATCCTTTGCATTAAACAGTCATTCTATAATGTTTCTCAGCTGGAACTTCATGTGATATCCTACTAGTTTCTATTAGAGTACAGTAGTACTGTAGAAGAATTTTATGAATTTTTAATGGATTTAAAATTTTCAATGGATTTAATGGATTTAAGCCCCCTTTGAAAACCCGTGAAATAGTGAATCCGCGAAAGATGGATCGTAAAGTAGCGAGGGATTACTGTACTGTATATGAAAAAATAAACTAGTGGAGGAGGAAAGGTCTGATATAGGGGTGAAATGATACCAGTTTGTCCCAGTCAGGGGCAAACTAGTAGCGGCAGTGGCTGGTGGTTTGTAGAAACAGTAGCAATGGTAGCGTGAGGCTCCGCCCAGCCTCCGCCCAGCCACCCAGACATCTCCATTTTCTTGTTTTTAAACTTCTGTTCCTATACAAAGTGTTCTGCACATGCGCAGAGAGTGAAAAAGCATGTGCATTAAAAACATGTACATGTGTGAAGCCTGCACTTCCGAACCGGTGTCGAAGGTAAGTAGATTTCATTGCTGGTCTGATATGACTCAAGGGGAAGAGAAAGATGAGGATACACCAAACCTCTGGAAAAAGCAAGCAGTGGTTTCATGTAGGTGCTAAAAGTATAAAAGAAGCATAAAGGACCCAAAGTATCTCATAAGACAACACAATATTGTTATATTATATGCTGTGAACCGCCCTGAGTCCTCTAATTCAGTGTTTCCCAACCTTGGCAACTTGAACATATTTGGACTTCAACTCCCAGAATTCCCCAGCCAGCGAATGCTGGCTGGGGAATTCTAGGAATTGAAGTCCAGATATGTTCAAGTTGCCAAGGTCACTGCTCTAATTAATAAAATAAATAAATAAAATAAGCTATTGTGCAGAACTAATCCCCCAAGCCATGAATGGGATATGGTAGAGATAGAGTGCCTCCACCACTTATATAATTATGTGTGATATTATGAGAGAAATCCAAAAGTACGAAAGGATGGAAATTGTGTTATACTGTCATGGAGCAGATTGACTATTTTGGCATTATTACGGTTAGAGACAGATGCCTGTTTTGGCTACTCCTTCTTTTGAAGAGTTTGGTCAGAAAGAATAAGATCTACTGCAAAACATTGTCTCTGAAGGTCCATTGAGCAAGATGCTAAAGTTGGAAATTATTAAAACTCATCAACAGTTCAAATGAATCAACAAGGCTGTCCATCCCCATTCAGTTCCCAGCATAAGTCCTCTACCAGGTTGACCTTGGCTGGTTCTCTTTCAAGGCCAGACAGAAATCTGAACTGGAATGAATCCAAAAATCAATATTCTCCAATGTCACCTGTGCACATTCTATGACCTTTTAAAAAGATTTATGATGTACTGTAGTAATCGCACAGAAGTTATATGATGGCTCCTCCCCTACATATTCCATGTGTGTCAGTTTATAAACCCTACCAACCTCAACTAGCATTTCATTGGTTGTGGTATCTGAGGGTAATGACAGATATTGTAGTTCAATGTTTTTAGAGAGTACCAGTTGAATTGGAAAAGAAAATCCTGAAGATCCAATAATCATTTATACACAATCAATCTTTTTATCTATTACTGTTATGAATTGTGAACCCGAAGCAAGATAGATTTTTTAAAAATCTAAATATATTTAGATTTATTTTCAAAGATATGCATCAACTAGGTGCACATGTAAACATGCAATTTGGGGAAGCTGGAGTTGTATGGTCCCAAAATTGTTTGTGAAAGGAAATATATTTAAATACATTTAAATAGCAAGCATATTGGGTAGTGTTCTATAAGACTAAGGAGGAAAATCTATGGCTGTTTATCTTCTGTCTAGGTTGCAACAGTCATACATAGACAACTTGTCTTATTGCTAATGATGGGGGACCTATAATTTAGCTATTGTCTAATAAATTCATAGTTCACCATCTATGTTTTATGACATACAAATGCATATATTAAACTCTCTTCAAAACGGAGTTTGGAAGCCATTTTTATTTGACTTTGCTTATGATTGAAGAGCTCTGTCAACAGATATAAAGATTTATATAACAATACCTCAACTCTTTTTAAAAACAACTTTATATCCCTTCAAAAGGATTCATTCAGTAATTAGTTAGCAAGATTTACATTTATGTTTCTGTTGTTCAATACTACCCACTATGCTTGCTGTTAGATTGATAGGTCTACAAGACTAGTTCAAACAACTTCAAATGAAATACACACAAATGCATATCTCTATTCTAACCTGTTTCTTGTGGTTTCTAGGTAATTTCAGCCTATGGAATGAATTGTTTGTGTGGAAAAAGTCCATTGATTAAAACCCTCAGAACCAGATTTTGATATTTGTGATAAGTTATTTATTTATTTTTGCTATGTGTATTCATTTAATTCCTTTCAGCAGTAAAATATGACAGTTAAATCTTTGTTGCCTTCCTTTTGAACCATTTTAATATACATTTGCATTATAGAACTGAATGTTTGTTTTGTTTTTCTATGGGAATCCTGGAAAAACCTACTTTTAATGAGGTAGACCACCCTGGTGCCTTCCAGGTGGATAGAATTTCAGTTCCCAACAGGTTGAAAATTCTTGAAGTTTTACAGATTTGAATGTCATCAGTTTGAAGAGGACTTTGCCAAACAATTTAGGTTTTTGGGGGGTTTATGTCAACATAAAAAACAGGGAACATGTGTACGAATAGTCATGTTTACATGCACATACATTTATCACCGAATAGGATCATTGGCTTAAAAAACCAATTAAACCAAACAATTTTAAGCTGCCTATCCAAAATTGCATTATTACAATTCACGGGCTTTGTCATAGCAAAATATTCAGATCCCAAAGATGATTTGCCACATTACTTTCAAATATGTGTGCAGTGTCAAATAGTCTGTGAAAATAACTAGCAATATGTCAAAATCCTAGTGAAACCTTTAGATTTTGAATATTTAGATTCGATTTAGATTTAGAATAGGTTGAATGTTTTATCCCCATCTTATTATATCAAACTTAAAGCAAAACAGTGAAGATGCTTCCGTCTTCTATACTGGGTCCAATCCCAACAATCATATGACTAATTGAGTCACTAGTTTCTTCCACTTCCTCAATCCCATTTTTCTGGGCAATGTGGAGAGTCAGCCCTAATTTATATAAACTGCGCTAATTTATCAGACATATATATGTAGTTTGCTTTTCATGATAATGTTTAGTAGTAATATATCCATGAACTTTATTAAATTGAAAATTAATTAAGGTATAATAATTCTTTTTGCCATATCTACATAATCCCTGATATAAAACAATTCAACATTGCCAAAAATTCCTGAGACTGAAATAAGGTGATATGGCACATTAATTAGGTATCTGCAATATCAACTCTATCTACAATTTGCAAGAAGCTGTTGTAGCTACATAGCTCCATTCTCAGCAGATTCTTATCAAAGATTTAAATGACAAGAGCATTGGGCAGAAAAGACACTGACAATCCTGATACAAGATTTCTGTCACATGTGGAAAATGCAGATTATTTTCTTATGCCTTTGTCCATTATTGCAGTAAGTCAGTCGCAAGATCTTATCAATTGAAGAAACATCTTTTCTTTTTGTGGCTGATCTCAAAGGGCAAACATTTCATTCATGTGCCTGAAATCTTGAGAATTAGCGGGGAACTAAACATTGGCCTTCAGTCTGCAGACTATATAAATAGCAAATAGGCAAGAATCGCACTGGGTGAAGTTACTGCTATCTACAGAAAGGTTTGTGAATAACAGAGCCTGCAGGGGCTCTTAAGGGGGAATAGGAACAGCTGAACTATAGGGCTGCTGTAAAGGATGTCTGATCATCCATAGCTTATAAAAAATCCTGCTGGATGAGATTTCCCCCTTATTTTTCTAGAAGACAGCCAGGATAATTGTAATGGTCACTTGGAAACCAAACTAAGGTCCATTTATCTACTGGAACCTGTTGTGAGTGCTTCTCATCCAACTCTGGTAATGATAGATTCGGAGAGGATGAGCCAGGCCCATCTTGGTACCCTGGGCCAATGATGTTGCCAGCTGATGCAGAGAATGAGAGTGAGGGAGAAACAGACGTGGATGAAACTGAAGGACCACCAGAGGTGGCAGATATGCCAATGACAATAGAGTCTGACTTAGAGGAGGAGGAGGAAGATCAGGAGCTTTTGCTAGATGCCCACTTTAGAAGATTAAGAAAAAGACAAGAATACTTGTATGGAAAAAGGAAGTCATCTGTAGTTTGCAACTGTAGGAATTGTTGACCACTTCCTATAGGCATTTAAGGCTGGCGTATGGATAATTCGGAGTGGAGGGGCAACGTTTCGCAATGGAATCGGATGTTTGAGGTGTCAGCCAGGTTACGCTAGGCAACTGTGATTTTCCTGCTAAAATCCTTGGAGAAAAAGTACCCTGAAAAACTGGCATTCTGCAAAGCAAAGTAATTGGCTCCAGTATCACTGATTTACAAGAATGTCTTTTGGCCCTTCATGTTTTTTGGGCATTCGTGTAAAAGATAAATGGTGAACAGCTATAGCCAAAGGTGTGGGGGTTGGGGGGGGGGTCCACCAACTTGAGGGGATGCAAACATAACCACAAAACTCAACTATTAATGCAGAGGACATCCTTGGAAGCTGGAAGTGCTGGTGTAATGGAGCTGCCTTAAATGCCACTTTCTGGCAAAGGGATGTTTTTTGAACGGCCCTATCTGTTGTTGCAGCCATTTTGTGAATAGTAAAGCAATTCATGGTAGCCATTTGTGCAATGTCCATTTATACTTTCAAACTTATAAATGTGCTCACCAGCCCAAAATATTGACCACCTTTGATCTATCTGAATTTCAAAGTTCAGAATATTTATGAAAATATGTACTTTGGAATTATATGTTTGTATTTTACCTTATTATTAGGCAGCTGCAGTACTGGAGATCTATTATTTTGGTATAAGTGCATATTCATCCAGATACAAGTTCTCTCATAGATATGATTTTAAACAGCACTAACAGTAGACAGTATATATTTGAACATTTTCAGTGTTTCCAAGCTGTTTTCTTACTTCATATTTCATTTTAATAGCAGAAACAGAATTAAACTGTCAGCAATATTTGAAAAGCCAACACTGTTTATGTTACTAACGGTTTTACATCCGTCATGACTTACCTAGTAAATGTCATCACCTTCAAACATATGCCTTGCCTCCATTTGCTGGATAGTTATGTGGCTAATCCTTAAACCAACAATCCATCATAATGAACAAAATTATGATAAATATCCCCATCAGTTATAATACTGCAATATTGGTCAATGCTTTTCATTACTGCATTGTCTAGATCTAATTTCAGTGTGGCTCTTTCTTACTGTATTTCCACAGTGAGCTACTCATTATTTCAGGCCTAATCTTGCAATTCTCAATGAAGCAGGGAGTGGATAGCAGTCTAATGAAAGGTTTTATGGAGTTTTCCCATCAGGTTGTGTAGACCATGAAGAATGGTGTTTGACCTTGAAAATAATAGCTGTTTATTATGTAAAATAAAAAAAAATCTCTTTTCGTTACTGCTTTTTGAGCTGTACTTTTAAAAAACAAACGAACACAAGAATTGGAATAAAATAAGCTGTATATTTTACTATACTTTTCTGTTGGCTCTGTTGTTCAATGAGAGTTCCAGCATACACAAATAAACTTGAGAAAATATTCATACAACCAAAGCTATACATGCAAAAAAACCCTGTAAGTTCACTCATTATCCAGAAACAAATGTAATACCAGATTTTGTGGTTGAAGCCAACTGCTAAAGTTTATCCATACAAATATTTTTGGTCTTGCATAGCTAAACTCAATCTTATAATTGTGACATAGCTAGAAATATGTTTGCGAAATATACAGGTGAAACTCAAAAAATTAGAATATCATGAAATAAAGTTCATTTATTTCAGTAATGCACCCCCAGGCACCCCCACTTGTGCACAACACCGCCATCCATATAAATAAATAAATTAATTAATTATATTAGAGGTCATTTGGTCCACCCCCCTGCTGAGGTAGGAGTCCCTATATCATTTTGGACAAATGGCAGTCCAATCTCTCCTTGAAATTCTCAAGTGTTGGAGCCCTCACAACCTCCTTAAGCAAGCTGTTCCACTGGTTGGTAGTTCTCACCCCCAGAAAGTTCCTCATTTCCAGGTTGAATCCCTCTTTGGTCAGCTTCCATCAGTTATTCCTAGTCTGGTCTTTTGGGGCTTTGGAAAACAGCCTGACCCCCTCCTCTCTGTGGCAGCCCCTCAGGTACTGGAACACTGCCACCATATCTCCCTCCGTCTTTCTCTTTGCTAGACTAGCCATGCCCAGTTCTTGCAACCTCTCTTCGTATACTTTAGTTTCCAGCCCTCTTATCATCTTGGTTGCTCTCTTCTGCACTTTCTCCAGAGTTTCAATGTGTTTTTTGAATTGTGGTGACCAAAACTGGATGCAGTACCCTAGATGTGGTCTAACTAGGGCTTTACAGAGTGGTATTAGTACTTCCCTAGTCTTAGAATGTTAATGCAATTTAGTATTGTATTGGCTTTTTTGGGTGCCAAGAGCATGGGTATGCACTATCGCTCATACGCAAGTACCCATATCCATAATTCAAAGCCTGGGAAGGGCAAAAACATCCCCCCTGCCTCCCCGAAAGCCCTCTGGAGGCCGGAAATGGACAGTTTCCTAACTTCTGGTTCACCCAGTAGGCTCGTGTTTTACCCTACCCAGGCTCCAAAGGCTTCTCTGGAGCCGGGGAGGGTAAAATCCCCCCCCATCCCCCCCCAGGCTCTCTGGAAACCAAAAGCACCCTCAGAGTCTATGTATGAGCCAAAAATCAGCTAGCTGGCACACACACACACACACACACATGTACATAGGAGCTGAGCTGGGACAACAGCTCGCCTGCCAGCAGATATGGCTCTGCACATAGTTCCCTCTAAGCTGAGCAGTGAGCAATCGCTCACTTAAAAATCATCATCAACTCAGAGTTTTCCAAACCTGCCCAGAAGCTGAGAGGGAAAGAGTGAGAGGGAAGGAGAGAGAGAGGAAGAGAGGAAGAGAGAGAAACAGATAGAAAAAAAGAGAGGAAGGAAAAGGGAAAGAAAAAGAATGGGAATAAGGAAGAGAGAAAGAAAATCAAAATCTAGTTTGAAACTAGCTCAACTATTTAAGTGGCATTTTGATATTGATAGAATTGCCCTATTATGAGCTCACTGTTATAGACACACAGTACAGTATTTTATTTTGAAATTCTCTGAGGAAAAACAGGGTGGGTTTTTTATTTGTTTGTTTGTTTATTTATTTATTTATTATTTCTGTGCCGCCCAGTCCCGAAGGGACTGCCGCTCATACACTATACTTTTCCGCCCACCCCCCCAAAAAAATTAGAGGGAACACTGGGCCTCTGCGTGTCATTTGTGGCACCTGTACCATAGGTTCGCCATCACTGCCCTACACCATCAGCTTTGCGGGATTTTTTATTTCGGGATATTTCAGGCCATACTTACTCCTCACCTTTAGCCCTTTGTCAAAAATGCCGGGGGGGGGGGGAAGCAAAACCAAACGCAACGCATTTTATTTATCTATTTTTATTCATATATGTCAAATAAATATAGGATGTTATATAGTAATTTATATAAACATAACATTAGAAAAGTAATGATAAAAAGTAATGATAAAATACAATAGGACAGGGACGGTAGGCACAATGGTGCGCCTATGCACGCCCCTTACAGACCTCTTAGAAAGGGGGAGCCCATCGGGGGTTTGTACTTCGCGGCCTAGAGACCACTTTCTCCCAACTACGAATCTAGCACACACCCGGGCCGCGAATAATCGGAGAGCAGGGATCGCAACACCTTAGTAACTCAGATCCGCAGCGGCTCTTGCAAGCAGGCGCTTTCTCCTCCGAGGGGCGGAGCAGGCCCCGGATGCACTTTTCTCCGCAGGCTGGCCGGCGCAGCCGCCGTGCTCTCGTTTGGTGTGCTTAACCTTCGGCCGCTTGCGACGCGGCCTTGGGGACTGGGGTGGAAGGGAGTCGTCGGAAGCATGTCCCTGGTGGCCGAAGCCTTCGTGACTCAGATAGCAGGTGAGGGGGAAGCAGCGGCGGGAACGGGAGGGGAACGGAAGCGGAGGCAAACTGTCCCTCCTCCTCGCGGGGCTCCTTTGCAAGCCGCTGAGTTTGGCCCGGGCTGCGGAGAGGCGCCAGACCGTTGGAGAGTTGCCTGGGCTAGAGTGGGCGGCGGTGAGGCTGGGGTTGCCCAGGGAAACTAGAATTCCCTCCTGGGCCGGAAAAGGTCGCCTTCTTCAGCTGGGCCAGGCTTGCTGTTCCGTTTGCTTTTGCATTTTTGAGACAGCCCCCCCCCCCCCAATTCCGGATGGAGGGTTCTCAGTATTATTAGCAGAAAAGCCTTTACTGCTTCCTTACCCTGCTAGCCCAGAAGTGTTGGGGCTCAATTCCTACATGTCTTGCTCAATCTTGTGTAGAGGTGAAGGTGCTGGCCTACAAACCGGGGGACTGAATTGTAGGTATCCCTTTTAGGCAGAAAAGGTGGCTGGGTGACTTTGAGCCATTAATGTGTGTGTGTGTGTGTGTGTGTGTGTGTGTGTGTGTGTGTATGTCATTCATTCATTCATTCATTCATTCATTCATTCATTCATTCATTCTCTCCCTCTCCTCTCTCACTCCCCCACTCTTCCCAACCTATCTTACAGGGTTGTTGGGAAATTGGGAGGAGCATTATGTATGTTCACCATCTTATTTCGTCTGTCCTGTCCTGCTATTGGAGCAAGATGGAATCTGACTATGCGCACCTCTCCCTCACTTTAATCCAATTCACACACAAGTCTTGACATCCCTCCCAAGATGTCAAGGCCATCTTTGAAAATGATGGACTAACATCATATGTCTGTCTGTCTGTCTGTCTGTCTGTCTGTCTGTCTGTCTGTCTGTCTGTCTGTCTGTCTGTCTGTCTGTCTGTCTGTCTCCGTCTGTCTCTCTGTCTGTTTATCATCCATCCATCTGTCCACCCACCCACCCACCCACCCACCCATCCATCCCTCCCTCCCCCTTCTCTCTCTCCTCTCTCTCTCCTCTCTCTCTCTAATCTATCTATCTTCTCCCTCTCTCTCTCTCTCCAGTGAAGGGCTACCAAAATTTTTACTACCACACTGTGGGTGTGGCTTATACAGGACACCCTGCATTTTCTTTCAACATCTTTCAGTGCAAATTGGGTGCTCAAACATGCGATTGCGCGCCAAAGCCTTGGAGCTGCGGCAATTAGCCATACCGGCAGGAACCCACTAGCCCCGCACACACCCTGTTGTCACTCTGCTGTTTGCGATGATTCTTC
Organism: Erythrolamprus reginae; assembly: GCF_031021105.1. Classification (NCBI taxonomy): domain Eukaryota; kingdom Metazoa; phylum Chordata; class Lepidosauria; order Squamata; family Dipsadidae; genus Erythrolamprus; species Erythrolamprus reginae. The sequence continues at coordinate 193,506,259 of NC_091950.1, forward strand.
TCCCTTTCTTACTAATTTCTCCAACCTAACCTAACCTAGCCACACAAATAGACAGGCCTATCCTGAGTGTTTTTGCTACCATGCATTTTGTAGTTGCTGAGTCTGGAGGTTCTCATGACTCAGTAGTCATAACAGTAGTGTCTGTATCACAATCATACCACATGAAGAGCTATCTTCTTTCTTATGTTTGAATGACCCATTTCAGTTTTGTTTGTGTTTCGGACTTGTGAGATTCCCTCCATTCTTTGTTAGATGGCCAATCTTAGCCCTGTGCAAAAAGGTGTGAAGGCAAATGCAAAATGACATTTTCCAGAGTGGAGCCAGTGATTTTGTAAATTCTATGACTTACATTTTTGAGAATATCTGCATACTGAGACTTGTAAGCCCTTGCTTATCTGTTTCAAGGTGATGCCAGTAGGTCAAGATCTTTCTTCTATGCATCTTTTAAACAGATGAGCTTAAGTAGGAAATGGGGCATTACTTAAAATGGAGCATGATGGAAAGTACAGATAGTCCTTGGGTTACAACACCAATTGAGACTGCCATTGGTAAATAGCATTGGTAAGTGATGATGTAAAGTATAATGTCACATTATCACATTGTTAGTGTAATCTGAAAGTGGAAGCCAAGTGGGAATTGGTGAGAGTCCCAGATAAGGAGCACAAAGATGCCACGGGTGATGGGGGGATGCCATATGCAGGCCATATATGAATTGGGGGAGAAGGAGCACAGGAAAGTCATGGGAAGGAGGATGTGGTTTGATATGAGCAGAAGGAGGCCAAGGAAAGGAGGATATGGATCAGTGTGAGTGCAAGGGAAGGAAAGTGCAGCATGGTGCCCAGGAAGGCAAGGGGGCGGGAATACTCACCATAGCAACTTGTGACATTTCCTGCCAGCTTCCCCATTGACTTTGCTTGTGAGAAGCTGGCAGGGAAGCTCACAAATGGCAATCATGTGACTGCAGGATGCTACAATGGCTGAAAAGTCAAGGACCAGTCATAAGTAGGAGTATTGCTCTTACCTGCCACTATTGGTGCGCTGCACGTGTGTGCGTATGTCCCCAGTGTGATTTTGCTTTTGCGCAAGCAAAATCACATCAAAATCTAGTGAGGAGATGTGCACGTGTGAGATTTCAGTGATTTATTGCTTCTGTCACTGAAATCTCACATGTACAAGTGTTTCCTCATGAGATTTTGCTTCTGCGCATGCGCAGAAAGCAGAAAATATGAAAAATTAAAAAAAAAAGATGGTGGTGCCTGAAGGACTGGGCAATCTGGCGGCCGCTAATGGTGTGCGGTCGGCTATGGTAGCAACCCATCCCTGAATAGGAGCCATTTAGTGCTATCATAATTTTTAACGGTTGCTGAACAAGTAGTTGGTAACATAGAGGACCTAGTAATAGCCGCCCTGCTTGCTATTATTAAGTCCAGAAGTGGCATTCAGCAGGTTCTTACCAGTTCTAGAGAACCAATAGCTAAAATTTTGGGTAGTTTAGAGAACTGGTAAATACCACCTTTGATTAGCCCCCACAGTCCCAGCTGAATTGGAGGAAATGGGGATTTTTCAGTATCCTTCCCCTGGAGTGGGATGGGAATGGAGATTTCACAGTATCCTTTCCCTGCTATGCCCACCAAGCCATGACCACAGAATTGTTAGTAAAAATTTTTGAATCCCACCACTGGTGAGGAGCATATAAATTGTTAAGCAAGGACTTCATCTGACCATCTTTTGATTTGCTAGCTTGAAAATTCTGTGTTCCTCTAGTAAGTAAGAGAGAGTGTTGAGATTTTATAGTCTTTTTAAAGAATGAATTGAGCATTTCATATTTTTATGATCAGTTATGCACTTGGGAACGTTAACATTACATGTGCACTATGAAATAGCCAGTAAGTTTGTTCATTTTCTTTTTATACACTTTCTTTTTATATTCTTAGCTTCTTGAATTTCCCATGGTGCTTATGATCTGATTAATGATCTAAGATGTTTTGAGTCCTTAAGTGTAACAACCAAATAGTTAGCTTAGATTCATAGATACACTCTACATGTTGCATACGTAAGAAAATTAAAATTTATTTTATATTATCAAATTTATCTTCCTGGATTATAATGCAAAAGTACGATATAACCTTTAATTAACAAGATAACTACGTGATTTCGGAATATGCTGATAATCAAGTGTTCTTTGGATTTTTTATTATAATTCACGGGGCGGCATACAAATCTAATAAATAATAATAAAATAAATAATAATTTTATCTACTTACGTGAGGTGGGCAGTGTCAAAATTAAATAAATAAAAACTATTTTAACTATTACTATGTTGGCAGGAAGACATGGGAATTGAAATCAAAAGCACTTAGTAGGCACTAGTTTAGTTCTCCCTGATTTATTATTTTGAAAGTTAATACCTTTAAAATAAAGAAGTTTGCAATATTATGCCTCAGATAAAAGCATCATAGCTGAACCCCTCAGCTGTGAATCTCATAGGGTAGCATTGGATTAATTAACTGCTTTTTAATAAAATCTACCTCATAATTTGATGTAGGAAGTAATGGCAAAGATTAGCTGATACGGTTCTCCTGTAGAAAGATAGGATGCATATATGAAATATTTGGATATCTAGTGATCCTGCATTTATACTTCCTAGATTATAATATGTAAGTAGTCCTTGCTTAGTGGCCACAATGGGGACCAGCAGCCATGTTGGTAAGTGTGGCATTTGCTAAGTGAAAATCATGTGATTGTTAGGATTTATAACATTACTTCCCATTCATTTGTTAAATGAGTGTGGCTATATGGTTTTATAACTTGGAGTTTTTAGATTAGTTTTAAAATTGGGCTTTAGAATTGTTTTTTGTATTGCTTTTATTTGTTGTGAGCTGCCCTGAGTGTCTGGAGGGCAGCATATAAGTCCAATAAACAAACAAATAAGCAAACAAACAAAGGAATCATCATAGTCACTAAGCATAACATCACATGACTGTGATATTTAGATTTTATTTCTATGTTCTCCATTAACTCTACTTGTTGCAGGCTGGTTGGGAAGCATGTAAATGGTGATTATGTATCCGTCAAATGGTGCAACAATCAATCTTAATTGTCGATCATATGACTGTAGATACTGTGATGGCGATAAGGGCATGGATTGATTGCATATGTGGCTGTTGCAGTACACTTTTTTTAATGGTTACAATTTCAAACAATTATTGAACTCATTTGGCAAGTAAGGACTACCTGTATATTAAGTTCATGCATTCATCAAGCTAACTCAGTGAGGTTTCTTCTGCATACATTCATCTTTTAAAACAATAATTTTCTATTTCTGTTTTCTTTATGATCACCTTCTCTACCTTATGAAATTTGATTGACTACTAATAGAAGACCCTGTTCATGAAAACAACCACTCTGTTATGCAGTTCCAGTTAACTATATCTGCCATGGTGAGAGGGCAGTAATAAAATATTGATCTTTATTCCATATGCAGTTAAATGGCTTAGGATGATTATACTATTTTTAAAAAGAAAAGGAACATTTTTCTTGGATCCAAATTGGTTGTGACTTTAGTTGGGATGTCAACTCTTTAAAAATGCCTTTTCTTTCGAGAGAAAGGGTGTAGCCTGTGCCAGGCATAATTGTTTTTTTGTTTTCTATCCTTGTTTATCTGTTGTACAGTAAATGTTGATTTTCTAAAATGTTGCCCCTTTCACTTGGTAAGTTGCATTTGTTTGATCATGCTGAGCATAGACCATTGCTCTAATGCACTAATGATTAAATATAAAATGATGACCAAATCATTTATGAAGCGTTAAGAGGTTTTTCGTCATGATGTTGGCTAGATAATGAAGAAGTCATTTTGCTTGCATTTTATTCTGTAAAACTTTTTACTGATTTAAGTTGTGGATCAGCTTGACCTAGCTTCTCATGCTAAGAATATTTTTTCCCTTTAATGCTATAAACAGTAACCATATTTCAAACTTGTTTTCATACACTGCAGTATTTAAAATCTATTTTATGTAGATATCAGTAGAATCTATCCTTCCACACACAAATACGAGGATTTATTGAGATTTATCATATGCATATCACAAATGAACTCTCAGGATAAGGAAATAAATTTCCTATACTGCTTGAGAGTGAACATCTTGGTTTTCAGATGGTATCAAGGTTTAATCTTTTTTATTGCAGCAACTTAAATATCATCTGATAATGTTGGAAAAGTAAAGTGGTTGCAGAAATGATATGTTAGTGATGGATGGTTTCTGGTTTTCTTTGCTGCTGGTTTGCTCCTTGATGTGGTGCTCATGTGCAGTGCTAAAAAAAACAAATTCTGCACATGTGCAGAAGCAGAAAATAAGATGGTGGCGCCCACAGCACCTCTGAGAGAACCAATTTGGGGCATGGCAGGCCTGGATCATTGCTGGTTTCAGCGAACCAGTCGACCAAGTTACTACTGGCTTCATAGAACTGATTCAAACAGGGAGGAACCCACCTCTCAATAGTGAGTCTGAAGAAAGAATGTTCCTAAACTGAATGAAAGATTCATTATATGGATATTGAGTGGAAAATATTTATTTAGCAAACATTGAGAGATGACCTTACGCTGGAAGAAAAGGCTACTCTGAGAAGCAGACTTTCACAATTTGCTCATTAATATTTAGAAAACTGTTTTTGACATAAAACAGTACCCTGAAATTCACCTTCAGTAAGTCCAGAAATGTACATCTTGATCTTACAGGTTGAGCCATGACTGTTCCGTATAATAAATATACAGGTTGGATCTATAATCCTTCAAGTGTAGACTTTGACATAATAGTTGACAGTAGTACAAGTATCAATCTCAAGTCTCCTGAGGGTTCCTAAATTGTATTAGTCAGGTGTCTTGTTATCTATTTGACAAAAATGCAGTAGCAAATCGTTCTTAAGATTATTTCACCAGAACGTTTTATGTTCAACTCACCAAAAATAACTAGAATATTGGTCAGACATGCCTGATAATAGAACTTTAAAGTTAGAATGCTAGTTAATGTTTTGATAACTGAATTATTGATGAATTAGTTTAAAATTAACCTATGCATACCCACAGTGACGTACAGTAACAAGGCACTCTTGCATTCCGGACAGGAATCCTAGCACACAATGTTCTCATTTCTAAGTTTTGTTAACTTTTACTTAAAGATAGGCTATTGAACTATATTGGAAGAAATATATTACTGAACACTCCTTACAGTCTGGGATACAGTGCTGGCTACTCTCAATTTTTTTGAAGGGGGAAAAAAACCTATTTATGTGTTCTACATCTAAACTCTTTTCATTGTGCTTTTGCAATATACCAGTACTGTATACTACTTTAACATGTAGGTATTTGTTATGCTGTTTTCCTTGTTCACTGGAAGAGCACTATTAGAAAGGTTACGTTTGTGCTGCTTTATTATATTCATAACAATCTATATTGTTTAGCTAGATCGAGTTATTTCTTAAGGTTGGCAATTTTGTGAGAAAACTAGTTCATGACACATTTTAAAGAATCCTGAACATGAAATGTCATATCTGTAATTAATTTATTTTTCTCCCCATTTCTTCATTTTCACATGTATCTATTTTGCAGCATCATGGTGTGAAATTACAAAAGAGTTCCCAGTACTTTATAACCCCCTTCTAACTTAAATGTAAACCACCAAGAGGATACCATCCTGTCCACTTCTCTTACAGATACATATATCTCTTTCAGTGAAGAGCAGGTTTTTGGCAGATTCCTTGAAACATGGCTCAAACTTAACTCTGACAAGACTGAATGGCTGTGGGTACTGCCCCCGAAGTACTATACCGACTGTCCATCCTTAGGCCTGGGAGGGGAAAAATTACCCCTCTCAGGTTCGCAGTTTGGGTGTCTTCCTAGATTCTCAGCTGAGATTGGATCAACATCTGTCAGCTGCAGTTAGGGGGGCCTTTGCACAAGTTCTCCTGGTGCACCAGTTACAACCCTACCTGGATCAGGAGGCTCTTCTCACGCTCACACATGGCGTTATCATCTCACGGTTGGAATGCTGTGCGCTCTACATGGGGCTACCCCTGAAAAGCATTTGGAGACTACAACGGGTCCAGAATGCAGCCACGTGAGCTGTTGTGGGTACACCCACATCACACCAACTCTTCTCGAGCTGCACTGATTCCCAATTAGTCTATGGATGCAATTCAAGGCATTGGTTATCACCTATAAAGCCCTACATGGCTTAGGGCCAGACTATCTTCTACCGCATAGCTCCCAGCGACCGCTAAGGACCCATAGGGTTGGGCTTCTCTGGGTACTTGCAGCTAAACAGTGTCATTTGGTGGGGCGGCAGGGGAGGGCTTTCTCTGTGGCAGCTTTGGCTTTCTGGAACCAGCTACCTCCTGAGATCCATTTATTTATTTTATTCATTTATTTATTATTTAGATTTGTATGCCGCCCCTCTCCATACTGCCTCCACCCTATTGGATTCCCGGAAAGCTGTAAAGACCTGGCTTTTCCAGCAGGCCTGGGGCCGTTGATCAGATGATGCATCATCTAGATCTGTTCATAAAAGATACACATGTTTTTTTAAGGGTTTTAAATTGATTTTAAAATTGTTCTTTTTTAAAAGATATTTTAATACTAATATGATTGTTCTTTTTGATTGTGAGCCTCCCAGAGTCCTTAGGGAATTTGGTGGCATACAAATTGAACTAATAAGAAATAAACAAACAAACATATTTTTCAGTAAGACAGTATTCAGCTTCATTTCCTCTTGGAAACATTTCCTAAATATGAATGCACTTATAACTTAATAACCATTCCATGAATGTAATGGTTCGTTCGATCTCTGGAACAATCATTTGGGATTTTAACCTAGACTTTGTACTCCAAAGCAAATACAGTGGTACCTCTACTTAAGAACGCCTCTACTTAAGAACTTTTCTAGATAAGAACTGGGTGTTCAATATTTTTTTGCCTCTACTTAAGAATCATTTTCTACTTAGGAACCCGAGCCTGGAAAAATTTCCCAGGAAATTTGAGAGCGGCATAAAGGCCTGGCCAGTTTCCTGCCATTCCCCCTTTAATCCCAGCCATCTCGGGCTTTTCTGGGCTGCCAGAGGAGCCTTTTGGTGGCGCTCAAGGAGGCTTTGGCAGTCTAGAGCGAACAAACCATTTTTCTTTCTTTAGACGCTTGGAGAAGGAATAAACCTCTGCCAGCACCCAGAGAAAAGAAACACTGCCTTCGCTCTGGGCAGCCCAGAGCGAACGGAGCATTTTCCTTTCTCTGGGTGCTGTCTCAGAGTCCCTCTTTCTTTTTTTTTTAAACCTTAAAGTTTTGCATTTTTTAAATTCCCCTCACCACACCTTCTTCCTTCGGCAGCAACTGTCCTCCTCTTCTTCCTCCTCCTCCTCCCACCCAAATTCCGAGCTTTTATTTCTTTCCTAATGGGTTTTCACTCATTATTTGCTTTTACATTGATTCCTATGGGAAAAATTGCTTCTACTTAAGAATGTTTCTACTTAAGAACCTGGTCACGGAACGAATTAAGTTCTTAAGTAGAAGTACCACTGTACATTAAAAATTTATTTGCTTCAGTTTACTTTCTTTCTTAGCAAGTATGCATAAGATTGCAATTTTAATTAATATAAGAAAGATTATGGATGAATACATAATTTTGTACTCTAAAATGATGATTTAAAATAAATATTTGGGATTCTTTTCCTTTTTTCTTGTCACTTCTCTCAAAACTCTTCAAAATGTTGACGGGTCTCTTTAGTAGTGGGTTCTGAATTAGTTTGCTACTGGTTCGTGCATACGCTTGTGTGTGCGCGTCACTTCTGTGTATGCACAGATGCTTCCGCCTGTATTAGTTGTAAGAACCCGTACAAACTGTGAACAACCTACCATTTTCATAAGTCCAATATAGGAAAATTCACTTTTCTGGTTTGTTAGGCAATGAATTTGCTTCCCTGACCCTTTTTATGAATAGTATAAGGTCAGTTTTATGAAAGGGCCTAAGTACATTTTAAAATTGATTATGTCTTCATGCAGGTATTTATGTTGGATGAAAATGAGCGGTTAATTTATAAAGGGAAGTATTTGTGCATTTTTTATTGATCATTCTTAATGGATGAGAGATTATTTTAAACTGAAGCATCAGACTGGTTGCAGGTTTGTTGAAGTAATAAAGGTTTTATCTATAGTTATTTTAAAACAAGAAAAATTCAATAGAGTCCTGTACCCGTATGCCATTGGAAGTACATTTTTAAAATTATTTATGATGTATTAGTACATTTGCTTAGAGAATTAGATTTTTATTTTCCAAATATGTTTGAGAATTTTCTAGATTTTTTCCCTTGAAGTTTCACTCTTTTATACAAAATTGATTAGTAAATCAGATTTTTATTTTTCAAATAATTTTCATAATTGTCTAGAAATACTCTAGTATTCTATAGAACATTTTGTACAATTTTTGCTGCTGTTATTATACAGGATAAGTTATAAATGCAATCATCTTTAATTTTTATTTGTTTTATTACAGAGCACGAAACCATTGATGTTCTAAATAGTTTTCAGCAGGCAAATTTATAGTCTTTTTGGCAGATACAGTGGTACCTCTACTTACAAACTTAATTCGTTCCGTGACCAGTTTCTTAAGTAGAAAAGTTTGTAAGAAGAAGCAATTTTGCCCATAGAAATCAATGTAAAAGCAAATAAAGTGTGCAATTGGGGAAACCACAGGGAGGGCAGAGGCCCCGTTTCCTCCCAGGAGATTCCAAGAGAGGCCCCACGGAGGCTTCACCCTGCCTTTTCTGGTTACAATTTCGGAGGCTTGGGTTTGTAAGTGGAAAATGGTTCTTGAGAAGAGACAAAAAAAATCTTAAACACCCGGTTCTTATCTAGAAAAGTTCGTAAGTAGAGGCATTCTTTGGTAGAGATACCACTATACCATGAATTGTACAGTGATAAGATTCATCACAATGTCAAACTACATTTCATACAACTAGTTATCCATAAAGGTAATCATAGGTACAAGGAGCCAGTTTGAGAAATCTTATTCACACTTCTAACAATATGCTCAGCATGCTAAGTATTGTTACTGTTTTAATACCTGCTATCCCATTTGAAAATGAGCATGCTACTAAATTTGGGAAATAGGCCTTGTCACAATTTCTGTGGCAATTGTAGTGTGATTTGTAGATTGAGGAAGGGGTCAGGTATAGAATAAGGATAGCCTATCTATGTCTTGGCTTGTTTGAACTTTAGATTGCAGTTTATTATCTTGTTCTGTTGGGCTCTCTGATAGGAGCCTCCCGAAAATTCAAGGATACAAATTTCAGACACACACATTTGAAAATTCAAAACAGTGTTCTTTATCACAAAAGTCAAAATAAACTAAGCACTCTTTTTGTCTTGCACACTCTTCCCAAAAGAACCGTTAGTCTGTACAATTTCCTTTAAGCAGTCATTAAGTACTTAGCCAGCAGCTGTGGAGAAACTTCACACCCCTTCTTCTTCCAACGAAGGGATACACACACACACACACACACACACACACACACACACACACACACACGTTGCTCTGCTTTGGTTTCAAAGGCATGAAAAAGCAACAAAGTCCAGCACACAAGATTCCTGAGGAAACTGCAACAGATATTCTTCCAAACCCACATGCTGCTATTTATAGCAGCAGCCCTAATTACTGGAGTCCCACCCAAACACAGGTGGCCTCCCTTATTTCCTGTAATATGTTCTTACTTGGTCTCTTCTACGCATAGTTCTGCGCTTGCATGGGTCCAAAATGTCAGCATCCAAAGCTATAGAAGATAAGGAAGATTGACTGCCTTGGCTATGTGCCAAGCCCCCCTCTGCCGAGTCACTCCCACCTTCTTCTTCGTCCGAGGAACCTAAACTCTGACCTGATTCTGTCGGCAATAACACAGGCCTGTGACATGTTGAATTTTCCCCTGCATCCACCTCCCCATTCCCTGGGGCAGGAGCTGGACCAGAGCCAACCACAACATTATCTATATCAATAGATGGGGAGGAAATTAACCCAATTTACTTATATAGCTGAATTTACTTATATTTACTATTTAATCAAGTAAATGTATCAATAATATATTTACTTGATTTATGCAATGCTCAGCCTATGTGATAATTTGCTTTTAAAATCAGAGAACATTTTCTTAATTGATGGAATTATAGAGATGAAAAGTGGACAGACTCTTGAATTGTTCTGTGAGGCATTTACCATCCTTAATAATGGCACTGGTTAAGAATGATTGGTTGTGAAAATTGATACATAGAAGTATTTTGGTTGCTCCTGCAGTAACATTATCCTTTTCAAAGCAGTCTCTTTCAAAGAATGATTAACAGTTGGAACAAATATGATCAACCAAATTTTAGGATAGCTAAAGACAGTTTAGGATAGATTTGTATAACTTTCATCACTCATCACATCAGGTTGCATATTTTTTTAACAATTCTAATTGGCACTATTATACTGCCTGAGGGCTGTATTCCTATTTGTCTGTTCTGCGGTTTGATGTAAGATATTTCATGGGATTAGGACAACAGGCTAATGTTCTTTAGTGGATAGTAGCCAAATGCGCCAACCACATCTTTTATTAGGTTAGCTATACATAAATGATCTGGGCTGTGAATTTTCTATTATTATTATTATTATTATTATTATTATTATTATTATTATTATTATTATTAATTAGATTTGTATGCCACGCCTCTCTGTAGACTCGGGGCGGATGATACTTGTGTTACTATTTTAGTTAAAGGAAAAAGATAATATTTTTGTAGAGAAATAAGACGTGAGGAACAGAGATGGTGTTCAGCTGGTTTGGACTAGTTTAGGCGAACTGGTAGCGTACATTTTGAGTAGTTTGGAGAACTGGCAAATACCACCTCTGGCTGGCCCTGCCCCTGCCCCTGTGTGTGATATTATCCAGATTTGGAAGCTGAGCAAAATAGGACTTGATAAAGGCCTGTGGAAAAATCATCAGAAAATTCCATGCCTATATACTAATCTGGAAAGTCAACAAAAACATTCTTGGAGAATGTAAGAAAACTATTTGGATGTGTCCATTAAGTCACCAGGAATCAAGGTTGACTTGAAGAAGAGGAAACATTAATCAACTTGATGGATTGGAAATATGACAGAGCTAAAGCAGCGTATAATATTAGCGCCTATTATTCTACAATTTATGCTTTCACCTATTGTTCTCAAGGCAAGAGACATGCTGTACATTAAAAATTTGTTTATTTTTCTTTGCTCTGGTTTATTAATTGGATTTTTATGCCACCCCTCTCCGAGAACTGGTTGAGAAACATGGTCCTTTGTATTTCCCTCATTTTGGTTTTACTGATTTGAAGTTACGGTTTAGTTCAGAAGTATATGAATAATTCTTTTTCTACGTGAATTTTATATGTGTATGACGTGTATAGATTTATAGCAACATCATCCCAAAAACTCAGTAGGAACAACAAAGTAGTTATTTTGGCTAGAAACAAACAAAATTAATGCAGTTCATAGATATTTATCTTGCTGAATCTTCATTTTCAGACATCCAAAATTGTTCATAAAAGACTTAAAATCATAACTTTTCTTTTAGGAATGTAGGAAACTGTATTATATTGCCTAAGATTATTGCCTATTTCGTGAGTGCTATATTATCTGTACCAATCTTTCCCAACCTAGGATTCCTTCCTTCAGAGCATAGACAATCCTATGCTGGTCCAAAGGGACTAGCAATAACATTTCAGATTTCTAGACCTACATGAAGATGTTGAGGTTTTAGTGCACCTTAATGTTAGCTCACTTTATCTTAAACAGCATATCAAAGAAATAAGTGTCATACCTTGCTTTGCTTTGATTATTCTGTATTTTTGTATTGATCACTTTGTATATCATTCAGTGGAAAGTGTTTTGGCCCCAGGGATCGGTTTTGTGGAAGACAGTTTTTCTACAGATCAGAGGTAAAATGTTTCCGGTTCGCTCGTGCCTGTGAGTCATTGGAGAGCTAGTCACAAAGGGAGTGGGAGGCTGGAGGCCACCATTTGGGTTCTTTTACCCTCTGTACATGCACATAACACTTTGTGCATTAACGGAGGGCAAAAGAACCCAAATGGCGGCATCTGGGTGGGTGGGCGGAGCCTCACGCTCCCTTCTCACCTGGCTCTCTGATGACTCACAGACACGAGTAAACCAGGAGTATTTCACCCCTGGACCAGAGGGATGATTTCAATTTATTTCAGTTTATATTTTATGTTTGGTATGTATGTGCTGTTTGGTTTTTAAATATGATAGGGTTTTATATGCTTCTTTTTTTAATATTAGATTTGTTTTGCTATAATATTGTTTTTTATTATTGTTGTGAGCCACTCTGAGTTTTCGGAGAGGGGCGGCATACAAATTATTATTATTATTATTATTATTATTATTATTATTATTATTATTATTATTATTATTAGTTTCACTTGATCTCCCGCCACCTCCACTTGTGTGGTGGCCCAATTCTGGGGGCTGGGGACTCTTGGTCCCTGCATGAACAGATTAATATTAATATTATAGTGAAAAAAAGTATTCCATCATGACACTTGGATATAGTTAGCTTCTTTGTGTACTTTAGACTTTCTAGATCCCTGGTTCCCAATGTTGGGTCCATGCCCCACATGGGGGCAATTTCATTTTTAATGGGGGCGATTAGAACCTTGTTTAAACCTAGTTAATGGCATTTAGTCTTCCTCCGCATGAGTAGTTCACTTTTTGAATAACAAGAATTATATGTCATGGGGAGGGGGAAGCCTCAGGATTTTAGAGATGCTTAGGTGGAGCATGGCCCAAAAAAGGTTGGGTACCACTGTTCTAGACAAAACGTTAGTGCAGAGAAATCACACATGCAGCAGAAGTTCGTATTTTGAAGGCTGTGATTTTCCACTTACAACATATGATAATGAAAACTGGCCCAGCAGAATTTAATTACAGTCCTGGAGAAGATTCTGGAGAATACTTTGGATTGCGAGAAAAATAATTCAGTACTGTATGACGTAAATATAGCCTATTCACTGGAAACATAACCAAGCTGAAGCTTAAATATTTTGGACACACAATACAGAGGCAAGAGTCACTGGAACAGACTGTAATGTTTGAAAGGATCAAAGGCAATCAACCAGCAGACAGATAGGTGGTTAGGTGCTATCACTGATGATCCAAGTTTGTAGCTTATGAGAACTCAAAACATTAACAGGCATTTATTTACTATGCACATTTATATTACTGTCCAACACTGATCAATGAACAAGCATAAAAACAGAAACGTACATATACAAACAGAAGAAAAAGAAATAAAAGTTGCCAAGCTAAAACATTTAAAACATAAACACAGCACAAGGTGATAAATCCGAACTCTGCTCAAGTGATATCTTAATCCTGAAGCCTGACATCCGAATGACATGGCAATGAATAGGTCACAAAGAATTGGAAATGACAACAACCGCAGCAACATATCGTTTACATATCTTACAGCCCCGTCTAGCTCCTGTGCAAAAATAATTTTAGTTCACTGTAAAGTGGCATACAATTATAAAGCTGTCAAGCATTTTTGTTACTGTGGTTCCAAGGTCATGCAGAGAATCAGCATTCTTAATTTTTACTGATGGAATTGTTGCAAAAGGCACCAGCTGTGGTAAATGGGCTTAGCAAATCATTTACATGTTATCAATTACAATAATTTTATATCTCTCCTGTCTCTATAAGCTGAACAGTATTTTGATTTACTTTATGCACAGATTCTTTCTGTGGGCAAGTCAATCAACATTGTCATGCCAAAGTGCAAGAATGCTATGCTTGACAGCACTGGCATGTCAGTATTAATGATACCATGTTCAACCTTATGTAGTCATACTTTGAATAATAAATTGAATTTGAAAAAGTACCAAGGACAAATTCCTTGTGTGTCCAATCACACTTGGCTAATAAAGTGCTCTGTTCTATTCTATTCTATTCTATTTTATTGTACAGTATATCAGAGACATATTCTCATCAGGAAAATCCTAGTCCTCATGTTTCCTCTTTAAATTTTCAGAGAGCAACATTCTCTATCTTGATATTGTCCAGATGTTTGAGATTGATTGCTGGAGATGGTGGGAACTGTCAAAGTTCTTCATATCTGGAAAAACAATGTTGTTTGCAATGGTTTTTAAAGAGGACTCTGTTTTTTCATCAAAAATATCTTCATCATTTTCTTTTTTCTAGCAACTTTTGATTATAGACCATATAACCCCCCAATAGCTTTCTCATGTGATGGAATATAAGTTGATAAATAAACCTCTACGATTCTTTTGATAATCCTAAGTATTACTTTCCCACTCACCTTTTCCTCTCACACACCATAGACTAATCCGCAAAGAGGCAAATGACACATTACGGATGTCACAAGTGTACAGCATAGGAAAGCTTCATTGTGGTAAAATGCTCTTTACAGTTAGGGAAATTTTAGAGCCATGAGTGTGGCAGCTAAGATGTATGGCAGTTTCTTGGATTTTTAACAAGCAGGCTTGTTGACTGGCGCTCAATTGCTATATTACGTTTTTCTTCCCATCTATCTCCTTAGTGGGGTTTTTTTTTTTTTGGCAAAGAATAATATCCCTTTTTGAAAAGGGATACTGTTGCTTTAACATTTGTAAGGAATTTGTTACCCTTAGCATAGGTATGAAAATTGGAATGTTATTCTTACACAATTTTTCATTGCTTATTTTTTGAATCGCTTTTGCAAAATGATACTCACATTAATATACACATTCTATTTTTTATTTACTGAAATATGTAATAGCTTGTATTTTTTTAAAATTAAACTTAGCTGTGCCAGTGCTTATCTCAATGACTTTCTGTACGCATTCAACTACAACTCCATCATTCTTAGTTTATAATAGTGTGAATTGTAATCAAACATTGAGCGCACTGGATTGGACTGGGGAAAATTATGCAATGTAAAAACTGATACATGCATTATTTATTCTTGCAGTTTCCATTCTTGCCTCTACATAGCAGCCTCTCTTTCTTTTTTTCCTTTTCTCATTGTTTGATTAACCTCTTTTTCTGCTTGTTAATTTAAAAAGTGTTTCTTCTAAATATTTATGCTTTATTACTCCCGATTTAACTTCCTTGTATCTTCATTCTAGAGCTCTGCGGGTTTTTTGATTCAAATCTTTTGGTTAGCGTAAAGATTGCATCTATTGTCTCATACCTCCATCCATTTTCTTTGGCAGCATCTTATCTTTGAAGCTCGTTACCTCCAGTTATTTGTATAGTTCAGTCCATCCTATCCTAAAAAGAAATCACAACATCTTTATTTACCAATCAGATTTAAACTTAGAGCCAAAGTTTGCATTTAAGCTGCTGGTTTTTTTGCAAAAATAAATTGCACGTGCCTGTAATAATTACAAGCATTGCAGCCATTTGAAGAAAGAAATTAACCTTTCTCTTTGTGTTAGTTTCCTGATGAAATTCTCTCTTCCAAAGCTGTTATATACTGTGGGAAGGGAATAATCCATTGACTTCAATCAACTTCAAGTTTTGTTGATATTTTCCATTGGAAAAACTGTCTAAAATGTAAAAATGCTTCAAATTTATATTGCAAATGTGAATCTATACATTCATTCCGATGATTTTAAAGATTAATATGTAAGTGAAACTAGACTTTTTTGAGGGAGATTGATTGACAAAAAGTTGGGGAAAAAACCCTCCTAGAACTTTGTTTTTATATACAGTAACAGCAGCAAGACTTTTATATGTACAATGATGGAAAGATGTTGAACATGAAGGAACTTGTTGAGATGGCAAAATTGACAGCTTTAATTAGAGAAAACACACTGGTTAATATTAATGGCAACTGAAAACCCCTTTTTTAACTTTTGAAAGAAATTAAATTTAATATATCAGTTTGATGATTAGAAAATAATAGATAGTAGAAACAATGAAAATTATGTTGCAGTAAATTTATGCTTATGATTGTAAAAGAAAAAACAAATCATTTTTATTTATTTACTTTCTTTCTCTTTGTACTTTTGGCTTTGTTTTTTCCCCCTCTTCTTTTTCTAACCTTAAATGTTACTTTCTGTTTTTATCTTTCTTTAAAAAATAATAATTTAGGGTAAAGCTATTAAGCTGCTGCCTGATGAATCTAAATTGAGAGAAAATCTGGTGTAAAAGGAATACCAAATGCTTACCTTATAAATTGTGTATTTTTTACCCTTTCTATAGCTGCTGAACCTTGGCCTCAGAATGCTGTGCTCTATCAGCCATTGAAAGGTGTGTATTTTATTTTCTCAATTAGCTAAATTTTCTTCATTAAATATGCATCCATATAATTAAATGAACCCCGGTGGGGGTGAAGGGCAGGAGAGGCCTTGTCGAAAAGGAAATCCTTTATGATGCTTATCTGGTCAGAGGATTGTGCTAAACTTATATTTGCCAATATAAACCTCCTATTCATGGCCCATAAGGTCCTTGGTTTATTATTGACTCATTATATTGGCTGCTGTAGGCAGTGTAAAATGATGTGGTTTGCAGGCCTGGTTGGCAGATTTACTGCACCAATAGCTGAGGCAGCAGATTTTTGAAGTCTTGTGGTAAAGTGGGCTCTCGATAAAAAGGAACTGTTAAAATGTATAGGCTAGGATGGTTCAGGCTCCCTTTAGCAGCTCTTCATATATCATCAGATCACATTATGGCCCCCATTTGGGGCTCAGCAGCCTGCTACAGTTGTCAGAAGACTGCAAAGTAATGAAGACTAATAGGTAGCAGCCCTAGTCTTCTAAGCATGGAATTTTTATTGCTGTGTACTTGTCATCTTTCTTTTGTGTGACAGACCTAGACACAGTCTGCAATATTAACTGCAAGCTGGGTTTTTTTTATAGGTTTATGAATGCTTTTACTTTTTAGCAAGAAGAATTATGAAGTTGTAGGTTTTATTTCTATTAGGAAATGAGTGATTATTAATTTTTTTTGGCTATAATAAAACAAAAAAAAACACCTTAGGACATATATTTTGTTAGGGATTCTTTAACTGTTGGGGGCAATAGGACAAATTATAGGACACATCAGGAGAAATGTTTATGGGACTTCTGGCCTCAGGTTTTGGAAAGAGGCACTAATGTAATGGGGCATGTGATTTGTGTTAAAATAGTTTGTCTCTGTGTGTTTGTATGCCATTTATTTTTGTACTCATAATGATGTGCAATTATCGGTAGAGGGAAGAACCATTATTTTAAATAATTATACTGCATTTTATTTTATAGAGCAACAGATTTTGCTTTCTGATAATGCTGCCTGCCTTGCTGTTCAGGTAACTATAATTATTTTCTTATTTTGTGGTTGCTAATATTTCCTGGAAGAACTGGGCCCTCTGTTCCAACAGCTTTACTAACCCATGCTTTGTTGATACGAATTAAATTTTGCCTCTTTTTGTTGCTCTGCGTTCCTCTCATTCCTATTTGATAGACACCAGTATTTTTGTTCCAAATTGGCTCTGGTATGTTATTTTCTAATAAGGTAATAGAAATATCATTCCCTCCCCCCCCCCCCAAAAGAAAATCGTTTCTACTCCCTAGTCTTGTCAAATTTTAATAAGGCACAATAATATATATTGGTTTTAGACTAGATGTGAGATGCAAGATAATCCAGTGCAATATTATGCCTGATGTATTGCAGGTTATATCTTCCATCTGTTAGAATGAGAGAAGAATAGGCCTGACACCCTTTGAAAAAGATTCAGAAGTGCTTTGGACTTTATGTGAGGGCAGCTTCTCTCTCTTGTGCATTAAAGCATATACAACTTTCTATCTAAGCCTGAAAGGATATATTATTGGTTTAAAAGGGGCATTAAAGGATGTGTTGCTTTAATTATTTGATTCATTTGATACATCAAACCATGGTATCCTTTAGACTATACTGTACCTTGAAAAAAGTCATGCCCATCTGTCTGTCCATCACCCTGGGGAGGGGGAATTATTGACACCCTCAGAGAGGATCTGCAACTTGGGCATCCTCCTCGACCCACAGCTAACGTTAGAACACCATCTTTCGGCTGTGGCAAGGGGGGCATTTGCCCAGGTTCGCCTGGTGTACCAGTTGCAGCTCTATTTGGACAGTGAGTCTCTGCTCACAGTCACTCATGCCCTTATCACCTCAAGGTTCGACTACTGCAATGCTTTCTACATGGGGCTACCTCTGAAGAATGTTCAGAAACTTCAAATCGTGCAGAATGCAGCTGCGCGAGCGCTCATGGTCTTCCCAGATACAGCCATAGTTCTCCAACACTCCGCGGACTGCACTGGTTGCCGATTGGTTTCCGGACACAATTCAAAGTGTTGGTGATGATTTATAAAGTCCTTCATGGCATTGGGCCAGATTACTAATGGGACCGCCTTCTGCCGCTTGAATCCCAGGACCGGTTAGGTCCCACAGAGTTGGCCTTCTCCGGGTCCCATCGGCCAGACAATGTCGTCTGGCAGGGCCTAGGGGAAGAGCCTTCTCTGTGGCGGCCCCGGCCCTCTGGAATCAGCTCCCTCCAGAGATTTGCACTGCCCCCACTCTCCTCGCCTTTTGCAAGAATCTCAAGACTCATTTATCTCACCAGGCATGGGACAATTAGATAAAGCCCCCCCTCTTTACGAGATGTAATGTGTGGTTGTGAATGAATTGGCTGGCTGATTTTAATATACGGTATGTGGGATTTTAGTAGTAATTTTTAATTAATTAGATTTGTTGTTGTGTTGGTTTTTTTGCATCTTTTGAGCCACCCCGAGTTTTTGGAGAAGGGCAGCATACAAATAATAATGATGATGATGATGATGATGATGATGATGATGCATACATCAAAAATATGTCTCATACTGTTTTTTTAAAAATATTTTTAAAGTGAGTTCACCTCTAAAGCAGAGTTCTCTGGAATTGGAGTCTGATCCAAATTTGCTTCCATAACTGTCCATGTCAAATGTAATCAGATGCCAAACCAGTAGCCATCCTACCGGCTTTGTTAATGTTTTAGAAGGCCTAACTATCTTGACACTTATATAGAATCATCTAGTCTAATAGCTATCGTTAGCTGTATTTTCTATGAATTTTAAAGCTGTTGGAGTTGGTGGGCATTACTGTATTGTTTTGTAACATCTTTTAGAGAATTGCTTACCTGCCATATGTAGAAGTATATATGTAGAACTTTTAACCTCCTGAATCTTTCACCATGCAGCCTTATTGGATGAATAACAGTAGAAAGATTTCCTCCCATTTTCATTTGCTACTATTTGAATACCGGGATTAGAAAGTACCTCAAAAGAAAGGTTAGCTTCTAATCACAGTACTCAAATGGTAACAAATTTGGCTGCCATCATTTATTTTAAAACTGATCTTAAAGTGAAAATCGTTTAATATAAATCCAGGAAACTTAAAATGTCTCCTTGTATTTATGCATTTGGGTTTCTTTTGTCCCCCCTGTATTATATCTGTGGTTTAGTATTTTAAGAAGAAAGAAAAACTTCCAATAAATGTTTTATATTATGCATAATTTTCTAAATTTCTACCAATTTTTTCTTTTTCTATTTACATTTAAAACATAACACACAAAAAGCAACACATATAATTCTTTCATACAGAGCACTGTTTCTCTTTTATCATTTTCATTGTTCTTTCTCTGCCCTTTTCTATACCCTATTTGTGATAATGTGACCAAAATTGTAATATTTGTTGTATGCAAATATAACAATTGTTAAGGAATGTACAGAACCCTGGAGTTTTCAAGGACATGCAAAGAGGAAAACGTGGGATTTCAGCAGATATCCAGGAGATAGAAGTAATTATTCAGTCATACAAGACAGATACTGTACATTAAAGTTCAATTAGTATTTACTTTAGAAATAGCACAGTCAGGTTAAACAGTCCGGTCATTCACTTTCACTCACACACTGAGTCAGTTGAGAAGGGTAGCATAGAAGACAGACAAACAAACAAACAAACAAACAAACATCAGTTGATATCTCTCATTATAATACTTATTTATTTATTTATTTATTTATTTATTTATTTATTTATTTATTTATTCATTCATTCATTCATTCATTCATTCATTCATTCATTCATTTATTGGATTTGTATGCCGCCCCTCTCCGTGTCTGTCTTACATATCAGATATACTTTACAGCTTACAAGTACATCAAATTATCATTGAACAAACAGAGCTTACTACATCAGTCACAGTGAATCAGCAGAAAAAACACAGAGAGAGAGAGAGAGAGAGAGAATCATGCTTTCTGGCTCCCTCTTATGGCAATTTGCAGCACTACCTCTTAAAGCTATAGTACTTCAATACAAACAAACATTCATTGTTAGCTAGTTTATATATTGTGAACCCAACTGTCTTGTACATAGTACTAACAACAATGTTTGCAGAAAAGCATTTTCGCAATTCAGTTTTGTGTTCCTTTCTTAAATCCATGTTTACCTTTGTTGTTTCAGCTGCATTCTGAGTAGGTTATTTACCATTGCAATGTCTATTTTTTTGGTCAACATTCATATATGGGAAGTTGGTATCTTTTCTCTCAATGTGCAATGCTTTGCATTTATATTAAGGTGATGGGAATTACATTAATTAAGAAATTCAAAATCATACTAATTAAAAGAAGTTGTTTGCTTGAGAGGTCATTAAAATCCGATATTGCGTTCTACCTTTTAAGGGGTACCAATAATAATGCCAATATGGCATTGTTTACAAGAATATATGAAGTCATGCATCAAAAACAATAAGAAGTAGTGGATGTCATTTTATTGTGAATAAATGAAGTTTGCTTGTTTGAAGTACAGGTAGTCTTCACGGACAGTATTTAGGACCAGCAACTCCATCTTTAAGTGACACAGTTGAAAGTTTTAAAAAACCAATTAGTCAATTACATATTCAGTTAGTCCATTCTGGCTGCATTTGTTAAGTGAGTCACAGTGGGTTGTTGAGAACAATGTCGTATGATTGCAATTTGTGACTTCTTGCTGGCTTCCCCATTGAATTTGCTTGAAAGGTGGGAATATGATGGTGATCCCTATGGGATACTGCGACAAATTAGATCAAGTACTGTGATGGTGAACCTATGGCACATGTGCCAGAGATGGCACACAGAGATCTCTCTAGGGGCACATACACCGTTACCCCAAAATCAATAAACCAAGGGGTTTATAGGGTTTTGCCTCTAGGATTTAGGAGTCTGGCTGAATGTCTGGAAGGCCAGCAGGGCGTGGGAAATTTTGGCAAGAGTGATTTGCAGTTGTTCTTCTCTGCCTCAGAAGCCTTGAGGAAGCGGAGCCCCCTTTTCCTCCTGAAACCGGGAAAAGAGCATGTATGGGGAGGTTCCGGCATAATTGAAAATGGCCTCAGTTTTTCCCATCAGGACTGCGCTGAATCCAGAGAGTGAATGGGGAACCTGGGGTGTCCTGTTCAGGCAGGGAGCAGTGGTGGTGGAGAGCCCAGAGGGGGAAGTATCAGACCAAGGGGCTTCCCTGTGGAGCCCTGCAGCTCTGAGGCTGAACGCTGGGGCTTCCGCAGCTACAGCTCCTAGAGCTGGCAGGCCGACTGAGGGAGTGTGAGGCGGGGAGCTACGCCCAGGCAGCCGCCCCGCAGCCCGGAAAGGGGTGGCTGGTGAGGGACTTTCATCCTCCTCTACACCTCTTGTGTCTTTTCCTTGCAGATAATCACAGAGAAAAGATATCCAGCCCACATGTATTGGGATGGTGTAACTGTATCTGGGAATAACTTTGCAGGATGTGGACAAGTCATAGATTTCACAGCCATCATTTGAAAGATAGTCTCAATTCCCCCATGGTGATAGAAGTGGAGGGATGGGGAAAAATTATAAAAATCCCTCCTACTTTTGCAGCGAGTAAAAAGGAGAGGATGGGAAAAATACTTTGAGAACTGTATTAATGTGACTGTGCAATATAGATAGAGCTAATCTTCATTGTCACAGTTCTTGTGTGGACTACCTCGAAGGAAAATAGGAAATAAAAAAGAAGCAGTGAAATATTTCACAATAATGTCAGGTGTTTATCCAGAAATAACAGCAACCCACAAAGCAGGAGTTCTCACGGTCTCCCATTTTGACTTGGGTTGCAAAAATACAATTGGAGGGGGGAAAAGTTAAAAAGGTTAAATTGCCCTGTTGGCACTTTGCAATAAATAGGTGGGTTTGGGTTTGCAGTTTTGGGCACTCATTCTCTAAATGGTTCGCCATCACCAGCCTAGTGGTTAAAGCAGCAGTCTAAAAATCAGGAGGTTGTCAGTTCTAGTCCTTCCTTAGATATGAAATAATAATTGGGTGCATTCTCTCCCAGCCCAATTTATCTCACAAGGTTGTTGTGGGGAAGAACTTTGTGGAGAAGGTTTATTAGATATGCTGCCTTATTTGTAAAAATAATAAAGGGATAAAATAAATCATTAAAAATGCTCCTTGTTGGCACCTGTCTCAATTGCAGTTACATCATTGCAGTGGCTGCAACATTGAGGACTCATAAATTTCTTCATTCAGCACCATTGTATAGTCATTGAATAAATGATCAGCAAATGAGGACTATAGTGGTTAGGGCTGCTAAAGGGAGGTCATATTTAGAAAAATTGAGAATTAGAAACTAATAGTATCCCCTAGCTTTTTGGATATTTATAAGAGAACTTCAACCATGTGCTTAAGGGCTACTGAAACCAACTATCTGTACATTATAGTGACAGAACTTTCTTTTGCTGGTACAAAAAGAGAGAGATATGAACAGTATCCAACAGAATCAATGAAAGTTTAGGATTGCTTTTGAATAATCTTTACCACGTTAAATCCCTTTTCCTATTTACTAAGAATGGAAAATATTGTAAGATTAAATCATATCGAAAAACAATACACATAAGTATTTTTCAGGATGCTTACAAATTTGACAGGAGCAACTTTGAATTCAAAACTGATTTATTAGAATCATTTAAGTCGTCAAAGTTGTGCAGAACTATTATAAAGGAGCTTAGAATGCAGTCCTACACCACATCCTGGGAATAAATTAATTCCACTGGAATTTACCACTTAATAAATATGAGTAGACTTAACGTTAAAAAAAAATTGAGGCTTTCATGGAATAATATTCCAGGATGGGGAAAAAACTAGGTTCAAGTAATCATTTTATTCTGGTTTTGAAAGTTTCAATTTACTATATTTAAAAAACAAAATGAAAACTGAAAAGTCCAAAAGAGTGTTTATAACAGATAAATTTGTAACTGTAGCACTCTAATAATAATATACACAGCACTGATTTAAATAATGCTTTCAATCTATGATGTTGCCCCATCATTAGAAATGATATTCTTTCTGCATATGAAGAAAGTATTATGTAATGAACAATAATTCAGTTTCCTATCTTGAATCATCTCCACATGTCTGAGAGAAAATCCTTGGAAATTTCTAACTTTTTGGAACAACTCTTTAGTGGATAGTAGGAAAGGGTAAATGGCGATGTACCAGAGCAAGTGAGAAGTAGCAGTCCTGTAGTAGAAATGAGCCCATGTGTATTTTGTTATTTTTTTTGTTAGTTGCAAAATCGTGTCCAACCCATTGTGACCCCACCCTCTGGAGTCCATTTAAAATCACAACTACTGCTTCACTGACTCCATCCAGCCACCTCATTCTCTGTCATCTCAAATACTTTGAACATGAGAAGGAAGGACTCAGTGGAGAAGAGCCTAATTCTGGGAACGTCCTTCCTTCTCATTAGGTGGCTAAAGTAATTGAGTTTCATCTTCAGGATCTGGCCTTCTAAAGAGCAGATCTCCTCTAAGACTGACCGGGTTTGATCGGCAGTCCAAGGAACTTGCAGGAACCAGCCCCATAGTTCAAATGCCTCAATTCTTTGGAGTTCAGCCTTGCTTATGGTCCAATTTTCATAGTTAAAAAAAAATCCTTGATAAATAACTTAGTACTAATGTTTTTGAAATGATATTCCTGCATTTCTACCAAGAAACCTTTAATCATCATAATCACAAATAGTTAAAATCAAAGTTCCTTTCAGAGGAGAATTTTGTATATTTCAATTCTGTTTTACACATGTCACTTAAATGATAAATTTACCATAATATATTAAAATCGTCTTTTTTCAATATTCTTTGTGTGACAGCAGATAGTGGCCATGACTATAAATATGACTTTAAAAGATATCTGATTTTAAACTTTATGGAACAATTTTCTTTGATGTAAGACGATGTTATCAGTTTAGAATAGTCTGTAATAAGAAATATAGAAGTTATGCATACTTGTACAGTCACTGCAGTAGCTATCATTAAACAGTACTTAATAATACTTAGGTTGTCTCATGATTATGCATTCCTTATTTTTTTGTAATTTTGGTGATGGTTCTCTGCTTTATAAAGATTTTGTTGGTACAGTACACTATTTTGTTTATATGTTCAAAACCATTTAAGATGGTTTTACAACAATAATTGGATAAAAAATATGGCCAACAGGTTTCTGATTGAGATATGTAATAGGAAACTTCTTTCTCCAAATTTTGGAGATTTTCACCAGTTATCAATTTATTTCCAAGCCCAAGATAGTGGTTTAGACATTTACAGCCCTTCATGGCTGTAAACACCTGCACCTTTTGTAATGTCAGCATCTACTGAGTCCCACAATAATTGGGGATCCATCATAACGTGGGGGGGGGGGGCTAGAATTGAGAAAATTCTCTTTTTTTGCCCCTTAAATCCAGAATGTCTTCCACTTACAAATTTTGCCTGGTAAGTGCTTACAAATCTTTTACATTAATTGTTTTCTTAGGTATTTAAATTTACTGTCTTCTATACTCTGGATTGTTAGGAATCTTTTCTTTTTCAATTTTTGTATTATATTGTTTTACAATTATATTGTAGGCTGTTGTAGTTTAAGATGGTTAAATCAGCGTCAATCATTACCAGGTTGCAAGGCTTTATCAAATAATGGAATATCTATAGAAATATGGTGATTAATAGAAGAATCTATTTAAAAAAAGAAGAATCTATTAACCTTTAATCCAACCATGGCAACTTTAAGACTTGTGGACTTCAAGTCCTAGAATTTGAGGAATTCTGGTAGTTGAAGTCCACAAATGTTAGTTGTCAAGGTTGGAGACCCCTGATCTAGAGAACGATGCAGTGGCCAACAGATCTACCCATCAATGCCAAAGAAAAGAGACTCAACAGGCATACACGTTGTTGTATGATAGCTTTAATTTCATTTGTTGGCAAAATATTGCAGAGGATTATATTAAAAGGGAAATGGCGCTGTTCAAGCTGGCTTTGAGAAAGGCTGAGAAACAAGGAATGTGATTGTTGATGCATGCTTTAGGAAACAATATCAAAAGTAAATTATCATGGGCAGTACTTCATTTATTACAGAAAGATCTTCATTGTATTGCCTATATTAGTCTGTGGAATGTGCTTAGAAAAATGGAAACCCAGAACATCTCATTGTTCACACGTGAAACATACACATAAGAAAGGAAGCTATAAGTCTAGGTAGAACTTGGTTAAAAGACTGATTCCAGATCAGCAAACCAACAAGAGAAGACTCTATGCTCTCATTCATTTGTTCAAATTTATCTGCTGAAGATATATTGAAAGAAGCTGGATTGGAAAAAGATTGGTGTGATTCTCCGTACTGAAGGAGTGGGTCCAGCAGTCACATGGGTTGCTCCTGTCCAATCCGTTGGAACTGAGCCTAGTATTAAAAAAGACTGCTGGATCCGCCCCTTCCCCAGAATTCGCTCAGTTCGCATATCCTGCGGTTGTATTGTGATAGCTCGTTCAACATTCTAACACCTTCCCTTCGATCTTTCCTTCAAAAAGTAGTAAGATTTATTGTCTTTATTTAATTACTTGCACTAATTGCGCCAGCCGTTTAAAAGAAAAAAAGAAAAAAACGCGGCTTGGCTTTATTTCCTTGGGAGAAGTTGCGGTTTCGTTTTCCCCCGGCGGTTTTGCCGGTTACGATTCCTGCGGCCGCTTGTGGATTCTTCTAATCCCTTGGCCTGGAGGTCCTAGTGCAAGTATTTATCCATTGAAATATTGATTATTTATTGTATATAAATATTTAAGGGCTTATAAAATACCTCCTGCGGAGTGAGACGCCTTCTAGTCTCCTGGACTTAGTCGATCGCTTTTCCCTTAAGAAATTCTCAGCAGCGATCTTTTCGGCGCGAAGGCCTTCGCGCCCTTTTTTTAAAAATCTAGGCCTCTCGTGTTGGCCTTCTGCCAGCCGCGTAGGCCTCAGTCCACCGCGTGGATCCGGGAGCGGGCCTTGGGGGTCCCAGGCTAAATTCTCCACCGGCTAAGCCTCCAACCAGAGTGCCTTGGTTTACTTAATTACAAAGTTTAGGGAGGCTGGCCCCGCTGGATTTGGGGGCACGAACTCTGGGTTTGCCCAGATTGTCCTCACGTTTCAGCAGCTTCGAGGCCTCGAAGCAGGATCCATTCCTCTTGGGAAGTCCTTGAAATCTTCTCCCTATAATTCAGTTATTGGCTCAGCCTTGTCTTCTGTTAATTGTCAGACTATGGCTACTTTTCCCAAGAGAGGCACAACTAAAGGTCCCAAAGAGGTTAGGCCTACTGGTAATTCTACTGAAGTTCCCCAGGCCTCTTCCTCCTCTTCCTCAGGCACCCATTCCTTAGCCAAGCCCACCAGGGCTGAGAAGAGAAGGGACCCAGCCCTACAAAAAATACATGATAAATCAGCCAAACTTTTTAAGGTGCAGGCCCAAGTGCATATCAATCCAACCCCCCCGGAGGCCTCTAACCTGCCTCTTTCTGGGGTTCCTGTGCTATCCCTGGATGAGCCAAACCTAAATCCACCCCAACCTAACCTATGGGGTTTAGGTCCAGAGGAGCCAGATATTACCGAGGATTCCTCCCAGCCAGAACCTGCTCAGGCCCTCAGGGATCCTCCGGCTTTTCCGGCTGATATTTCTTCCTTGCCTCCGGAGTTTCAGTCTATCTTGACTATTCTGACTAACACCATTGACGCTAAACTCTCATCTTTCAATGTGCCTTCTCTGTCTCATCCCCCACCACGCTCCTCCCGTCCCGTGAGTTCTTCTCCTTCCTACAGAGCCCCAGCCATGGAGGTCTCTGACTCCTCTCAGGAAGAGGATGAGGATGGGGACGCAGAAGAGGATGATGACCCATTTCAGCGTCTGTCGGAAGATGAGGAATCTCAGATTAAGATTCCAGCCCCAGCTGCTATCTTTCCTTCGCAGCTTTTCAAATCTCTCCTGTTTAAAGCTAGAGTATCCACGGGGCTAGCCGGGCAAGAAAAACAGGCTACTTCTTCCTCAGACCCTCCGGAGGAAAATCTTCCTTATTTCATGGAAGAACAGGAAGACAATGAGGTAATACCTATGCCCAAGTTGTTTAAGGATGCTTTGCTTAAACAGTGGGACCACCCAACCGTTGGCCTTACTCCCACTCCCAAGGACAAGAAACTCTACAAGCTCTTCTCCTCCTATGAGGAACTCCTAACATGTCCCAAGCCAGATGAACCAGTGAAGACACTCCACTCGACTTCTGCCATACCGGGCGAAGCAAAGGAGGTCCTCCGGCCAGAGGACAAACGACTTGAGCAAATGCTCAAAAGGAGTCTCCTTGCAGACTCATGGGCCATTAAGAGTGCTGCAGCGGCATCCTTCTTTTCCAGAGCTGTGCTCTTGTGGCTTCGTCAGCTCCAACCACACTTGCCGCCAGATGACTTACGGGGTCAACAGGATTTCAACAATATCTTCGCAGCTCCCCGATATGTAGCAGATGCTTCCCTCCAATCTTCCAGATTTGCAGCCAGGTCAGTAGCAGCCTCCACAACGGCCAGAAGACTTCTATGGCTCCGCCCTTGGCAGGCGGGAGTAAGACAGAAGTGGCAGTTAGCCATGGGTCCGCTGAAAAGTAACCTCCTCTTCGGAGACCTTCTGGACCCTCTCCTTACGGAGACCACAGACAAGAAAAAGGTCTTCGGACCTACCACCAAGAAGGCCCCTAAACCGCAGCCCTTTCGGCGCACAGGGCGTCAACAGGATCAGGGCTTCGCATTTCAAAGGAATCCAGGTCAGTATTTCCCTCGGTTTCGATCCCAATCTAGAACCACCAGGGGCAGAGGTTCCCATTATCAGAGAGGATCCTCTTCTACCAGGGCTTCCAAAAGAGCCAGATGGTAAGTTTTCCTCCTTTCCCATAGGCGGTCGCCTAGCCTGGTTCTCTTCCGACTGGCACCGTTCTTGTAAGGACCCCTGGGTCATTGACACTGTGGAAAGGGGCCTAAGGTTAGAGTTCATTTCACCTCCCCCTAACCGTTTTATTTCTTGTCCTTCTCCCAGTTCCACTCCATCTCGTATCCGAATGGAGGAGGCTATTTCTCATTGTTGACTATTAGAGCTTTCAACCGGTCCCCTCTCTCCAGAGAGGTTTAGGCTTCTATTCCATCCTCTTCATGGTCCCTAAGACCTCTGGAGGCTGGAGAGCCACCTTAGATCTAAAGAATTTGAACCGGTTCATAAAATATAGGAAATTCAAAATGCATTCCTTATCTTCCATTTTAGCAGCTCTACATCAGGGAGACTTTATGGGGTCTCTGGATCTCACGGAGGCCTACCTCCATATTCCCATTGCCAAGGTCCATAGGAATTTTCTGCGCTTTGCCCTTCAAGGCAGGCTTTTTCAGTATAGGGCTATGCCATTTGGGCTCTCCTCAGCTCCCAGAGTCTTCACTAAACTCTTGGGATCCTTGGCAGCTCATATCCGGGCCTCTCCCATTCATATTTTATGTTATTTAGATGACATTTTAATTCATGGAAATTCCAGATCTGGTGGGGCTGCAGACCTCTGTTTTACCATGTCGGTTCTACAGAATCATGGTTCTCCATAAATCTTAAAAAGAGCCACCTTGATCCATCCACTTCCATTCTGCATCTGGGAACTATCATTAATTCCGAGATATCCCAGGTTTTCCTCTCCACTGAGAGAAAACGCAGCTTTTTGGATCTCATTGCTCGCATCCTGCCCCAGCAATCTACCTCCATTGCCACCCTATCTTCCCTTTTGGGTAAAATGGTGTCATGTATTGGTATTGTTCCCTGGGTCCGTCTTCACGCCAGGGAACTACAGTGGCTCCCATTACCCTTCCAGAGATCGGGCCACAGCAACTCGAATCGTCGCATCACCATCCCACCGACGGTTCGCAGATCCCTCAAGTGGTGGACTTCTCCAGCCCTAGACAAGGGATCTCCCTCCCGGTGCCCCGACCAGTTTGTAGTCACCACAGATGCCAGCCTCTCGGGCTGGGGAGCCCACGCCCAGGGTCTTTTAGCTCAGGGCACATGGGCACCGGAGGAGGCTTCCAGGCCCATCAATTGGCTAGAATTAAGAGCCGTGTCTCTAGCTCTAAAACAATTCCACTCTCACATCTCCAACCAACATGTGCTGATTCTCACCGACAATATAGTCACCAAAGGCCATATTTGCAGACAGGGAGGCACAAGATCCAAGGCCCTCATGAGGGAGGCCCGAAGTTAGGCCTTTGGGCAGAGAAAACTCTCCAGTCGCTTCTAGCCGACCACATCTCGGGGAGCCTCAATGTCCAAGCGGACTGGCTCTCGCGAGTGACCTTAGATCCAGGCGAGTGGAATCTCCATCAGTCACTGTCCCACCAGATCTGCCTCAGGTTCGGCCATCCAGTGTTGGATCTATTTGCGACCAAAGCCAATGCCCAGCTCCCTCGCTTCATCTCCAGGTTCCCGTCTCCGGGAGCAGAGGCTATCAATGCTCTCAGGAGCCCTTGGCCTCCAGGTCTATTGTATGCCTTCCCTCCAATTCCAATTCTGCCAGACGTGATCAACAAAATCCTCCTGGAGAAGGCCCGAGTAATTCTGATTGCCCCTCACTGGCCTCGCAGGCCCTGGTTCGCGGACCTCCAACAACTGTCCGTCCAGGACCCCTGGCGACTCCCCGTTTCGGAGGATATGTTGCGACAGGGGGCCTCCTTCCACCCGGACCCAGAGTGGTTCCACCTCACCGCCTGGCTATTATCCGGAGGGACTTAGACCTGCGAGGGTATGACCCGGACACAGTGGAAATCATCCTGAAGTCTAGAAGAGGGTCTACCAACCGGATCTACGACCATACTTGGTCCAAATTCCATCAGTGGTGCTCGCAGGAGGGTTTTTCAGCACCATCCGCCGACACCTGGCCGCCACTTCTTCCGTCTTGGCGGGGCCTCGCAGGCAGCCCCTCCGCTCTTTTCCAGAAATCCAAGAATTTCTAAGAGGAGTGGCCATCCTCAGGCCTTCTAAAATCCACAGATATCCTACCTGGGACTTGCCACGGGTTCTCCACTCTCTTACTCAGGCACCTTACGAACCCCTGAATTCTGCGTCCCTCAGGTACCTATCCTTTAAGGTAGCATTCCTGGTGGCGATTACATCCGCCCGACGCATATCTGAGTTGGCAGCCCTTTCTATCAGACAGGACCTTTGCCAGGTTTCACCAGGATAAAGTGGTTCTGCGACTGGACCCCACCTTTCTACCAAAGGTTAGTTCCATGTTTCACAGATCTCAGGATATCATATTACCTTCCTTCTGCCTCCAACGAGAGCATCCCCTGGCAACTAGATGGCACACTCTGGATCTCACTAGAGCGCTAAAGGTTTATATCCAACGCACAAGATCCATCCGGAGATCTGAAGCACTCTTCATAGCCTACCATCCCAGATCCTTGGGATCCAGAGTGTCTCCTACAGTAATAGGTCGTTGGATCAGAGGGACCATCTCTAAGGCCTACGAGACAGCTCCCCTTTCCATTCCAAGGAATATTACAGCGCATTCCTCCAGAAGTGCTGCCACATCTGCCGCTTGGGCGACTCAGGCTCCGTTGGAAGAAGTCTGCAAAGCAGCCACTTGGGCCTCGCCAAATTTCTTCATAAGGCACTACAAAATCGATTCGTACGCATCAGCGGACGCTGCCTTCGGCAGAAGAGTACTCCAATCCGTTATCTCTCACGATAGCAATGTACTCCCACCCTAGGGACCTATCTCTTGGGTATGTCCCATGTGACTGCTGGACCCACTCCTTCAGTACGGAGAATAGGCGTTGATTGCTTACCTGAACGCCTCTTCTCGTACGGTGAGTGGGTACAGCAGTCACTTCCCTCCCTATGTGTGGTCTTCTTTACCTTCTATTCTATTTTCTTATAACACATGAGAGTTGAACATTAAAGAGCTTCACTACTGAGCCTAGTCTATGGATTCGCGAATTCTGGGGAAGGGGCGGATCCAGCAGTCTTTTTTAATACTAGGCTCAGTTCCAACGGATTGGACAGGAGCAACCCATGTGACTGCTGTACCCACTCACCGTACGAGAAGAGGCGTTCAGGTAAGCAATCAACGCCTATTTTAAAACTGGAGAAGGAAACTGAACCCTTGTATTAACTGAAAATGCAAATTTTAGTCTTTCAGAGAGTCTTGTCTAATCAGTGGCAAACTATTCCGAATAGGGAGGAAGGCATTGTTGAGCAAATCGGCACATTCCGGTAATTTTGAGGTCTTAAAATGTCTGCCAACATACCAAAATGGCTGCCGCAACTTCTGATTTTCCCCACAGCATGAAACTAAGCTAATGACAGTCCGAATAGTTGTCAGAATAGACCGAAGCCCCACAACTGCTTCAAAGAGACAATTAGGCAGTCCGAAGCCTATAGCACAACATCGAAATTTAAAGACTCTACAAAACTGCTTACGGCTCTGAAAGCCCGGCAGTGATGACAGGCTGCCAGAGGAGGCTGGAGCCTATGCCCAAGCGTCATAAGAGAGGTTTAAGACTCATCGTTTTTAGTCTGTCCGTATATGATACTTCACTAATTTAATAAATGCTGCACAGGTGTAATAGCATCCGGTCACAGGTTAATATCACAGGAGGAATTGAAGGCACAACTGACCTTGCTATATCCACCATGAGTGAGAACTACTCTATAATTCATTGCAAAGAAGATCAAACTAATGTCAGCTGCAGCACAAACCTTGGAACTGACAAGATATTGAAATGGTGGATAGCTTCTATCTTTTGTAATTGACTATCAACAGTAAAGGAATTGGCAGTCAAGAAATACGTTGGCAGACTATCAATGAAATCCTTGGAAAAGATGTTGCAATGTATTAAGGCCCACAAAGTTTAAAATTGTGTAGGCAATGACTTTGCTTGTGATACCATCTGGAAGCAAAGTCTGGATTTTGTAGAAGCGGGACAGAAGCAGTAACGGTACTTTTGAACTTATTGGAGAAAGCTCTTGCAAATCCCATGGATACCCAAAGAAGACAAACAAGTGGATCTTAAAAACAAATCAGTTCAGAGCTCTCATCCAACACACAAATGTTGGTTGTGTGGTTCAAACTATCATACTGACATGCGAAGACCTAGTTCTCTAGAGAATTCTATAGTGCTGGAAAACGCAGAGGGAATGGGAAAAAAAGAGAATTGTCAGCAGCAAAATGGGTGGATTTGATTGCAGAGGTATAATTGTACTGAAGGGCCATTAGGGAGACCTGAAGGGCCAGATTGGGACAGATGGAGAAGGCCTATCTATGTGCTTACTAAGAATTGATGCTGGCCTGATAGCATACAATCAAAGCATTATTTAAAGTTCTTGCCAGTAGTCGTTCTTTCTTTTTGTATTGTAAATTCAGAGCACTGATAGTAATCTGGCCTTCATTAAAGCTGAAGCTGAATAAGATATTATTGCATATTGTGTTTTAGAACATTTACAGCATTAGCCTTGGAAATCTGTACTATCCATGATATAGATGCCTTCTGTTAACCTATACCAGAGGTAGGCAAAGTTGTCTCTTCAACTCCCAGAATTGATGAGCTAGCATGGTTGGCTCAGGACTTCTGGGAGTTGAAGTCCACAAGTCATAGAAGAGCCAACTTTGCCCACCCATGACCTATATTAACTGTATACTCCATTTGCCTTCTTCTGTTTATATCACAAAAATGAACATTTCAATCCATCTTGTGTTTTTCTGCAACTATTGGCTTTCTCAAAATAACAAATATAGACAGGCTCAGTATAATAAGAATCACATTCGCAAACAATATATTATTTCTTTAATTGTGCAATGTAAGTAGATTAAAGCAGCATTTCTAGCACTGATAATTAGTTACAATCCTTTATGTGCTTACCCGAAAGCTTTCTTTCAGTTAGAACTGTATAACATTGCAGTGTTAATGGTTTTGAAGATAAGTAATTGGAGTTGAACTTGCACATTATTTCTCCTTTAGTTCCTTCTGTGCCTGTTTTCTCCTCCCGCACATTCAGAGAATATTCAGCCTTTTTGGAGGAGATTTATGGTTATACAAAGGTGCAGGTGGAAAGAAAATATTTTCTGCCATATGTTACTGGTTGACAGAAAGAGAATATTGGATATAATTGTACCTTTTTAGATAGGTTGAAGGAGAGAGTTCTGAAAATTCATACTAATAAAAGTTAGGCCTTATCCTCAATCTTAGTACAGTGATACCTTGTCTTACAAACTTAATTGGTTCCAGGACGAGGTTCTTAAGGTGAAAAGTTTGTAAGACAAAACAATGTTTCCCATAAGAATCAATGGAAAAGCGATTAATGTGTGCAAGCCCAAAATTCACCCCTTTTGCCAGCCGAAGCGCCCGTTTTTGCACTGCTGAGATTTCTCTGAGGCTTCCCACCATGGGAAACCCCACCTCCGGACTTCTGTGTTTTTGCGATGCTGCAGGGGAATCCCAGAAGGATAATCCCAGCATCGCAAAAACAAGCACTTCGCTGGCAACGGAAGTCCGGAGGTGGGGTTTCCCAGTGAGGTCGCAAACACACCAAAGTCTTTGAAACCCCACCTCCAGACGTCTTTGTTTTTGCAGTGCTGTGATTTCACTGAGGCTCCCCTCACTGGTAAACCCCACCTCCGGACTTCCGTTGCCAGCGAAGTGCCTGTTTTTGCGCTGCAGGGATTCCCCTGCTGGGATTCCCCTGCAGCATCACAAAAACACGGAAATCCGGAGGTGGGGTTTCCCATGGTGGGGAGGCTCAGAGAAATCTCAGCAGTGCAAAAACGGGCGCTTCGCTGGCAACGGAACTCCGGAGGCGGGGCATCCCAGCGGCAGCGGTGGGTTTGTAAGGTGAAAATAGTTTGTAAAAAGAGGCAAAAAAATCTTAAACCCCGGGTTTGTATCTCGAAAAGTTTGTATGATGAGGCGTTTGTAAGATGAGGTATCACTGTATGTTCTCCTCTAAATTAACTGTGTGACTTCTTTCTCCTGAGTTTCTGTGAGACACAGAAGTAAATTATAATTTAATGAGTTTGACTCTTAAATAATAGTTTTTCTCTGAAAGAAGAAGCATTTTGAATTTTTCACTTTATATTGGAGGATACTATTATGTCACTTGATTTTGGTTCAGTTTAGACTTCTTTCTTTACAGGGGTATAGGCACATTACAAAAATGATGACATCTAGTCTTCTAATAATTAAACAGAATATAGATTTCTAAACTTGTCTTGCAGATGTCCTAGATGAAAGCTAGTTTAGAAGATACATCAAATTGGAAGTAGGCATTATGATATGGAGGGTCTTTGGTCTCAGCACTAGAAAATTACTTGCACACTGACTATTTGAACCAATGTTTGTCTGGGAACACTCCAGATGGCAAAGTCTAAAAAATACATACACATATATGCATACATGCATACACACACACTGAGACATTACTTTATCTCAGTTGCTTTCCATCTTTCAATGAAATGAATATCCAGAAAGAAGCTTCACTGCTTCACCTTTGGAAAGAATGGGAAAGTAATATAATGTACATAGAAAACACTATGTTTGCTTTGTAAAATTAGTGTTTTAATGGAAGGATGCTAAGTTTTGGAGGGAATTTAGGACGTAACATCCTTTGTATGATATGCCAGCAATGCATGTAAAAGTATCAGCATGAACAAGATCAAACTAAATTTGATTTAAGTCAATATATTGAAATATATTTAATTAGCAGTAAGTGTAGCAAGATATTATACAGTCCTGGGATGGCTGAATCTGTACCCCTGTTAAAGTTGAATAGGGAGTAGCACAGAGTCTTCCCTTTTGGACTGGTGATGTAAATATAGTAATTAAAGTAAGTGCTAATATATCCCATAGGCTCTCCAGAGTAATGTGTATGTATATGAAGAAAGATAATGGAGTTTGATCACGAAGCATAAGCATAACATAGAAACATAAACACAATTGGGGTAAAACCTGAAAGAAGCTCTTATATTGCATTGGATACTCATTAGCTTTCTTTATATTGAAAATAAGGATCATTTTTCTCTAAATGGTTTGGGATTCTTTTTTTTAAAAAAGGCTGCTGCAGACTATCTGATTTTCATTTTACTGATTTGTGTTTTTCTTAGTGTGAATTTATAATTTCAGTTTGTGATTTGAAACTGTAATTGTGTTGTAAACTGGAGAGAGACCGAACAGTATAATGCAAGCCTGACAATCCATTCTTTAAGTAGAATAATAGCTGAAATTCTTCATGATTAGAAATACAGTATCAACATAATCGATTTAACAACATTACACCGGAGCTGAAAATAGACTGAAATCCCAAGCCAGGCATCTACCGTGTCTGAGTGAAACATCTTTCATATGGTTCTAAGATGAAATTACTCCTGAATGAATAGCATCTTCATTTATCTTCAAAGCCTCCTCTGTGGTACTAGCGAATGTACTCTTCACACATTCTGCAGCAGGAATTACATTATAGCAGCATTCCAGGGTAGTATAAAACTGATTGTTCTGGAAAATGAACCTGGCTTTGCAATAAATTACATTTGCAGGTACAAAAGAACGTGTTACTTTGTTTAAAATAGTCACAAATACAATTAAACTCTTAATTTATGTTAAACTACAAATGTGACTATTATCATAACTGCATTAGGCATATACTCTATCATTCCAAGAATGATATTGAACCATTTTCATTTATAATTTTAGACAGACATTGCAATTTACAGCATCTGCCACCGCTTGATAGGAAAACTGGAATATTTTTTGCATTAGTTCATGTTGTATAATTTCCACTTTTTTCCACTTGTCATTTTTTAATGAAAGAAAATGCAGATCCCCTTCAGTGTCTGCATATTGACATTCTCTACAGCCGTATTTTAAATATTAATCGTTATAATACTACTAGGACTGGCTTTGATTTATTTATAAGATTAATAATATGCAATTCCAGAAAAGCCTTGGTATTACTCAGAATATCTGAGCTTGGAATCTTTCTTCATAGTTTATGGAAATCTTCTCTCTTCATGTTGTTTTATGGGAATAGGTTTATGGAAATTTTACTTGTCTCAAATGTGTATTCTGTTGTGGTGGAAGAACCTGAAAATCAGAGCATAGGTTTATTAGGGAACAATGCTTTTGTCATTGCTTCCCACTGTTCCTCATTTTCAGGTATAGCCACAAAGCCTATTTGACTGATTTAGCTTTGATATGTTTTTGAAATTAATCATTCTTGTCTGTTTATAGAGCTGGCCTGTTTAGGGGTTCAAAGACCTTAAGACATTTGCTTTTTTAGGAATGAGAACTTTCTAAACAGAGTTTATTCTAGGGGATCATTACCCACAGTTTAAATTCCTAAGCTTCTAATCTATTAGGAGAGCCAAGATTTATTTTTCAGCCAGGTTAGATCTGTATAATGTAAGCTACAGATATGGTAGCTTTACATGCTGTAGATTGGGCACTTTTAATAGTTGATTAAAGTTAACAGAAGGAGAAAAGAATGGCATCTTTTTAAAAATGTGAAGTGGGTTACATGTTAATTTGTAGGCCAAGCTCCATGAAAAAATAGAATTGTAGCAGAAAGTTTCATCAATTCATTTTAAAACTTCAATAATCATTATTGCCAAATTGGAATGTAAAGGGTTTTTTTGGTGCAGT
The DNA here is from genome assembly GCF_031021105.1 of Erythrolamprus reginae. Lineage (NCBI taxonomy): Eukaryota > Metazoa > Chordata > Lepidosauria > Squamata > Dipsadidae > Erythrolamprus > Erythrolamprus reginae. Next base: position 193,543,296 of record NC_091950.1, read on the forward strand.
TTCGTTTTTTAGAGAGAGGTTATCACAGTAAAGTACAAGAAAATGGAGATGCTATATACAGTATTTCAGATTGCTGTTGAAGCCAGTAGTATAGTTCTCCTAGTTATATGTTTTGGAAAATATTATAAATAAAGGAATAATTCTTGTGGGCTAAAATTACAAATTGCCTCCGTATAATGTGGAAATTTTTTAATTTACTGTTCTTTATTTTCAGGCTTTTTTACAAATGTCCAATCTGCCAGTCCAGGTGGTTTGTAGGGCAAATGCAGAATATATGTCCCCATCTGGTAAGTGTACCAATCATTTACACTACACCTGTGCTTGGAAACTATGGCAACAGTATCTCATCTTGGAGATTGGTTGGAGTTACTGTACGCTGTGTGATGCAGTAGCTTGTTTCTTGTTATGCTACAGATTTTTTTCTTGCAAGAAACAGAAATAATACCTTTTCATCATTAAACTGTATTAAACGGCAGTGTTGTAAGGCCAAGGTAAACATACAGCTAACAATTCTGTGTGTTTAAATGTGAACCGCCTCGGTCAGGATGGAAGTAGATGGAAGAGTCTGGTTTTAACATTAGATGAGAAGAGATGACCTGTCTTCTTTCTTACATTCTACCTTTGAGCAGCTTTTTCCTTTAATACCCTAACAAAGATTACTTTACAGAATTGAGCTTTCAGAATGATTGAAGAGAGAGGGCCCAGATGGAGGTAACCAATCATTGTATATATGTCCTCATGTACCCCTTTCAAGCAGGTCCTCTTCAACATCCTCTTCTAATCTGGGGCAATTTGATATGCAAATATACAGGGCTGCTACTGTGCTTCTCATTTGATCTAATTATGAATGAAAGTAGCATTTTTGGGGGGCTATTCATAATTTGATGCTTATTATCTATTGAAGGGGGCATGTTCAGAAAGGAATTTCCCACACTTCATTGTATATGAAGAGTAGGACTTGCCATATCTGGCTTGCAAAATCCAAGCTACCATTGGATGTCAACAAAGAGGTTATGAAAAATGCAACTTCCTTCTAGAAGTCACCCAGATCTTTGCAGATAGCAAACTTGCATATTCACATGTTCACATATTCACATGTAGACATCACTTTCCTTATTGCAGGAAACAAGATGTGTCTGCAGTGGGCACAGCTGGACTTGTTAACAATGACATCCATGCAGGCTAAACGATACTTCGATTGAGTACTGTGGGACTGAATTCACTGAGATGTAGTCTCCTAAATTTCATTATCTAGGCATGTCCCCTTATGGCCTAGAGAACTATTGGGAATATGTACATTGCTTTTTATGAACATAGCCTGCTAATTAGCCAATAATGTGGTGTGTTCTTATTCCCCATTAGCTGTGGTAAAAGGAAATATCTAAATAAAGTAAAATTCAATGTTAATGGGAATATCCCCCCCCCCAAGTTTTTGAGTTGGCAGGTTGAAAGCATTTCCTGCTGCCTACCGCAAAAGCCTTTTCATCATGCATTATCATATGCATGCTTTCGTATAAATTACCGCTTGGATAAATGGAGCTTCTGTGAATGCAACAGTGTGGCAGAAATTGTGGACCTAATTCTAGAAGGTTAAAATTCAGAACCCACCAATGCATTTTCCTCTTTTTATGAGATTCCACATTTGAGGACCGCTTGCTTGGCGCTGCTCTCTTTCTCTCTCCATCTGTTAATAAGAGAGCACTTAACTTGCACCTTGTGAGAGCACTGATATGCTGACTCTTGCTGTAGGAACACCAAAAGCTTATTTTGCAAGCAAAATAGTACTTCTGTAGCAGCAAAAGTTTGATTGGTAGGACCATAGAGAGGTCTAGAAGTTCAAAAGGCCCTGCATTCCTTTTGCTGTGTATGTCGTTGTGCAGAGGCTGGCTTGCAATTCCTTTTTTGAGCCAGTGTAACTGTCCCACCCCTTTCCTCAGTAAAAGTAAAAGCAAGAATAATCCAAATATTTGCGGGACGGTGTTTAATCTTCACAGATATTTGTGTAGTTCTTCATGGAAGAGACTGACATTACAGGGAGTCCTTCACTTGCCACAGTTCATTTAGTGACCGTTCAAAGTTATAGTGGCACTGAAAAAAGTGACTTATGACCAGTTTTCACATCTCCATGATCATGTGATTCAGATGTTTGGCAGCTGGTTCATATCTATGACTGTTGCTGTGTCCTGAGGTCATACTTTTTGCAACCTTCAAACAAAGTTGAGTGTGGAAGCCAGATTCACTCAACAAACAGGTTACTAACTTATCAACTGGAGTGATTCATTTAAGAACTGTGGCGAGAAATGTCATATAACGGGGCAAGTCACTTAACAAGTTTCTCATTTTGAGGTCAATTGTGGTCGTAAGTTGAGGACTACCCATATTTCACAGCAAGAGGTTTTAAGATTATAGCCTTTCAGTGTCAACAACGGAACACTAGGTCACTTAGTTCATTGCTTGCTCAATTTCTGATGAGGTGTCACTAAGGTATGAGCGCAGAGTTAGCACATATAACTATTTTTATTAGAATTATAGCAGGGTGGTGATTTTATTATACTTAAGTCAAATGTCATAAAAGAGTGTGCAAACTTTTGAAATATTCAGGACTTTTATTGGGGTATAGGAGGAAGTAGGGAAAGTTAAAAATTAGGTTACCATAGATGCTTTAGTTTGAAATTTTCAGTATCTCAAAATGAAAATATTACATTTCATAGGAAAATCAGAAATGGATATCAGATTATATCTAGTAATTTTTTAATAAAAAGTAATAGCGACCGGTCTTTCTCCCTTTTTGAAAACACAAAGGCTGGCTGGATCATCAATGCATCTCTTACCAGAAGTTATCCTGAATGCTGTTCGTGGATACTATTTTTTAAAACTCTCTATCTTCTATATTATACACAATTTCTGTGAAACTGACAGAGTGTACTATATTAAAGTCCAGCAACATTAGCATTTACTTTAGTATTTGGAGCAAATATTAAGTGGAGGTTTTTTGTGACATTTGTTTTGACAATCTTTGATTTGTTGTTAATGTACTGGGTGGAGGCTAGTTGATTTTACAATTGCTTCTTCCTGTACCTCTGGAAGAAATATGTATGCCCAACTGTAGCCTTTCTGCTAATAACTGGTGCTCAGGGTAATTGTATTCTTGATTATGAATCAAGGGAAGATTCTTGTCATTTGGGGGCTTTGGTTTACAAGAGAATCAGAAGTAACTGTGTAGAAGCTTTTTTTTTTTTTTTAAATGGCCTGACACAAACTGTCCAACCCCAATAACTCTTCTGTGTGAATAAGAAGCACTTACATGCTTCCAGAATTCCCTGAATGCGAAAGGTCGGATTTTTAGGAGTAGCTGAGGTCTTGGTATCACTGAATGACAACCAAGCCACACAACTGTGTGAATTTTTTCTTAAATTACACATGTTACGTTATCTTCCAGCCCCCACAAACTAATTGTTGCATTAAACTATTCTTTCATTATAATTTTGATGATGATCATCATCATCGATTTTTTTTTAAATAAGGACAGTAGCATTTGGGTTTCACAGATATTTGTATTCAGGAAAGGATCAAGTACTTTTGCCTAGAACAAATGCTATCAACCTATGTTTTTGTACAACTTTCAAAACAGATACTCAAACCCAAAACAGAAATCTCAGTTTTACAAGGGTCCCTCTTCTTATCATTCTGGTTCATTCTGAATGCTATGTTGGTGATGAATGTTGAAATGTACTCTTCTTTTCACCCACAGGAAAAGTGCCCTTTATTCATGTAGGAAATCAAGTAGTTTCAGAACTTGGACCCATTGTCCAGTTTGTAAAAGCCAAGGTAATGTGTATATACAGATATTTATATATATATAAAAAAAGATAAATACCTTTTCAGCAGTTGTTTTAATTCTTTGTTTATGAAATTATCCTGGTGATTTGATAAAATCATAGCTTTGAAAATTAAATACTTTATTCTTTCAGAAAACACTGCATTAATAAGCTTTTAAAGATGTTATCCAGTTCAGTGGGTTACTTTTCTGCTGAGTGCTTATGCTTAAAAAGACTTATACATTTTTATCTATTGTTATTGAGCTGAACTCTTTTTTCCCCTGTAGAAAGGATATTCTGTACAATATTATCTTTCTCTCTATACATGTCCATATTAAAGAAACCCTATTATTTATCCAGATAGCACACAAATCTGTATTACCCAAGAATTTCAGAAAGAGGCCCTACAGCCACCTTGCTCATCCTGATGTCTTCTAGTTATATTTAAGTTGCAGCTCCAAGGTCTCCCCAGTTAGCACATAATGAGATCCTTAAACTGAAACAAGTTTAAATGGTAATTATTGTAAAGTCTCCTTGAAGAGAGTTCAACTGATGAAGTAATATGCTTGCCCCTGTAGTTTTCCGCACAACAATACAAATGGAGCATGAAATTGTGTTGGATTTTAAAAAAAAACACTTTCCAATGTAACCTATAGAATTGGTATTTCTTGGTTATTTCCCACCAAGGACTGACCAGACCCAATCCTGATTGTATCACTTGATTTAGGATAACAAACTGGTGTTGTTGGGTCATCTTTTGAAGATGAAATTTGGATAATGTAGGTTTCTGGCTGCATTATAATTGCAGGTCTTCACTTTGGCGGGAGAAAGAAAGGAATTTTCCCTTTCTTTAGCTACTTGCATGCTCTGAAACTATCTTGAGTCTGATCAAGTTGCAAAAGTATAAGGGGGAAGGCAAGATATCTGTAAGGAAGAGGGAGTGAAGATATGCTTTTTCCAGTAGGACCTTTCAGCCAAATCCATATTTGTCTTGGATACAGCGTTGATTCCCTTTTGAAGCAAATGATATTCTGGCCTTCATACATGGTGATATGTATCATTTAGATATTTAAATATTTTCTGTTGCTTAAATTTCTCATACATTTAGGATGTATATGTGTATGTATAATTTTGATTTTAGGCGAGCAATGTTTCCATAATAATAATGATAATAATGATAGTAATAATGATAGTAATAATAATAATAATAATAATAATAATAATAATAATAATAATAGAGCTGGGGTGATGCTGCAGGTAGAGTGCTGTACTGCAGGCCACTGAAACTGACTGTAGATCTGAAGGTCAGTGGTTCAAATCTCATCACTGGCTGAAGGTTGACTCAGCCTCCCATCCTTCCGAGGTGGGTAAAATGAGGATCCGGATTGTGGGGCAATATGCTGGCTCTGTTAAAAAGTGCTATTGCTAACATGTTGTAAGCCGCCCTGAGTCTAAGGAGAAGGGTGGCATAAAAAATAAATAAATAAATAAATAAATAAATAAATAAATAATAGTAGTAGTAGTAGTAATAATAATGATAATGATAATAATAATGATAATAATAATAATAATAATAATAATAAAAAATAGATTTGTAGATCCTTCCTTTCCGTCTTCCAAATTTACTAATTCATGTGGCCTTAAAAGCCAATTCTATAACTGAACTGATTAATAAATAGACTTTTATTTTTACCTTTTTCTCCAATATTTTTCTCAAGAGTTTTTAGTTTATTCTGTAATACTGTATACTGTGATACAGTGTAATAATATCAACTTGTTTGTTGATTGTTTTCAGTTGATACACAATGGATAGAAATTTATAAACTAGTTACATGGTAATTAAATGGGGAAAAACCAAAATATAAGTTGAATCCTAGCATTTGTCTAGTATAAACGTATTTCTGATTATATATTCAAATGCAACAAGGCTTGAACAGTAAATACCTAAAGAATTCTCAGTGGATTCAGGCTGAGGCAAATCCTTTTTAGATGAACTTAAAAAAACCCCAATTATAGTAGTTTAGATGTCTCTTTGAAAGAGCTTTCATTTTTGAAATTGTTTGTCTGTATGTCTTGGCTCTATAGGAAGAGGCCTGAGCTGTCCAAAAGCCCTTTGGATCGTGTCCTACATCTAAGATAGGGTAGGCATTACCCCAGTGCTCTCCAGAGGGTTTGCATTGTAATTTTGATCATTTCAGAACCTTGGCCATGCTTGCTGTGGCTTTTGAAATTAAGATCTTTTTTTTTTTTTAAAGAAATGCACCCTCGAATTGGCTATTCCCGTTGCTGCATGCTCTGTTTGCTATTTTGACTATTGCCAAGAAATAATGTTGCACTTAGTTCTTGGCTTCTGCAATCTCCTGCATAGAGAACACTTTGTTTAAATCTTAAAAAATTCCAAATAATCAATATTTATGCTTACTCTTGCTTCTTTCTTTAGTCTTGTAAATCGATACCCATGCATCGTATTTTAATAAGGTATTTTACATCACCATAACTCACTTCAGTTTATTTACAAAGACGTTGTATTTATAAAAACCACTCAGCAGAAAAGCAAAAGAAAGAACTGTAGCTGGAAAGTTATGTTTACTGATCACTCTGTACTTTTCTATTTAAAAGATTTTACTTCAATATTCCACCCTACCCCCAGAGCCTTTAATAGTCCTTGAGGTCTCCAAAGCTGCCTCTTATGTGTAATGTTGCAAAAGATTGTTTTGAATGAGAGAAAGGCCTGGACTTCAATAAAGTTTGGAAAGAACCCAAACGGATAATTTTTACTCTCCTTTCTCTTTCCTTCCTTCTCTCCTGCCTTAGGGCCATTCACTTAGTGATGGGTTGGATGAAGTCCAAAAAGCTGAGATGAAAGCCTACATGGAATTAGTCAATAATATGCTTTTGACAGCAGAGGTATGGCAAAACACTAGTAATTTGTCAGTCTTGGGAAATGAATTATAGCGAATAGGGGGAGTAAAATGCTATTTTCTTTGTAACATTGCAAGCCACAGCTACCATTTGTGTATAAAACAAAAAAAAAGGTGGACCTATGATTAACAGTGCTTCTCAAAAAGCAGCACACTTTTATATACACTTCGCAATCCTTTTCAGATTATTTTTGGTGCACTGAAATATTGTATTTGCTTCATGATAGATCTAGTAGTTGTATTTATGTGTTTTAAATGTTATTAATGGCTTGTTTGGTAGAGCTAGGAGAGAAAGCTGCAAGGAATAAATGACTGTGTAACCTTCTCCGTTATGAAGTTTAGTATTCTTTGGTTTCTAGCTGTATCTTCAGTGGTGTGATGGTGCTACAGTCCAGGAGGTGAGTGATTCTGCAGCATACATCTTAATTAAATTTTAATGAGAAAACACTTTTGCTCACAATTGCAAGTCCCTACTCATAAATGAAACATAGAGTTTTATACCACTAATGATACTTTTTTGGGGGGAGGGCGGGAGCTTTAATTTTGCTTGCATATACATTTCGGGTTACTCTATGTCATTATTGGATGTGCTGGTTTTAAAATGAAATTTTTAAAAATATAATTTTAAAGGCTTGCTTTTTTAGCTGCAAGTTATAAATGATTGCAGAGAATCAGCTTCTCAGGCAGAGCCACGGCAATAAAACCATAGTTAGACTAGTCTTTTCTAAAACACAGCCTTTTCAGTTTTATAAGAACACAAAAATCCTTTTCTCCCCCCCTTTAAAGATCACTCATCCAAGATATGGTTCTCCTTATCCTTGGCCTCTGAATCGTATTTTGGCCTATCAGAAGCAATGGGAGGTCCAGCGTAAAATGAAGGCTATTGGCTGGGGCAATAAGTCACTTGATCAGGTCAGTCATTTGTTTCCAAGTCTGACCCCCCCCCCCCCGGGAAAAATGTAAAATGTAAGGTTTCAGGGAGGCACTGATTTATTTGTATCTTCTTAGTAAATTAAATAAAAAATACCCTCCACTGTCTATGATCTGAGATAATGGTCTTAATGTGTGATATATTTTGATTTGCTAGATACATTTTTAATTTCAGTTTTTATAATACAGTGTGTTTATAATGAAGCAGGACACTTAAATGGCCAGAATATAAGCTCAATATTTGAGTAATAGGATCATAGTATTGGGCATTAGATGGTTAGCTATCAGTAGAAGTTAGTATTAGGCGAAGTTCCCAAATGCTCTCAGGTATGTACACGAGGGCTATTTTTTAACAGCAACTGCTATCAGATGTTATTCTAGAGGTGCTTTTAATCTTTGGATGAAGACTTTTTGAAGGATGCTGGTGTGGGAGGGGGAGGAAAGACCAAGTGTTCACAAAAATTATATAAGAGGTTATTTGTATAGGTTTGTTTCTGGCTTGAATCTAAATACTTGGTCTGGAAACATGTTTTCGACCAACCCTGTTTGATTTTTAATAGCTGCAAATACATCATTATTGTATTTAAAGCAGGGGTGTTAAACTCACGACATGTGGGCTGGATGCATCATGCGCTGGCCATGCCCACTCCCATTTTAGTGAAGGGGGGAAAGTTGTGATATGTCACGTGACAATAATGTGACACTGTGAGCTTGACACTCCTGATTTAAAGGATAAAGAATAAAAGATCATATGGGAAGGACAAGAACTTTGTAGGACAAATATTGTTTAAAAATTATGAATCCAATGTATTTTTAACTAAAGTTTTGTTTCTATAGCACTTCATTAAAATTATGTTCTGCTCTTCCTTGATATCTATGTCCTTTTTAGGTACTTGAAGATGTAGATCAGTGTTGTGAAGCACTTTCTCAAAGGCTTGGGACACAACTGTATTTCTTCAATAAGAAGTAAGTTATTTAACGTAAGAGTTCTGCCAAGAAGACATTTTTCAAATGATGGGGAGATGTTTCTTCTGCTATATTTCTTTTTTTAATAGATGAAATAAAAATCTCTTCTTTTTCTAACTTTTGGTAAAATGGGCATCGCACTAGCTGCCTATTCATCCAGGAGCTAAAAAGCAGGAACTTCATTTTGTATTTCTTAATTTATGAGTGACGGAATGGCTAGATTACCTCTGGGAAAATTGAGAAACTTATGGGAAAAGGCAGCGACTCAGGAGGAATATCAAGGAAGGTTAATGGGATTACAAAGTTACAAAGTACTATGTGAAGAATTTCAGTGAAATGAGTTTTTGAAAATTTGATTTTTGTCTAAATTCTAAAATCTAGGCTAGATTAACGAAATGCTACCACCGCAAGTTTATTTCCATTCTAATTTATTCTTTGATTATATCCCTAAAAATGGTTTAAAAATAATATTAACTTCATATTTTCAATGCTTTGATCCATTCTCTCAGAATATGTAGTTTGATGGTGTGGGAGAGAGAATGTGTATGTGTGTGTGAGAGAAAGAGAGAGAGGGAGGGAGGGAGGGAGAGAAGGAGAGGGAATAAGACTTTTTACATTCACCTATATTAACATTAAACTTGAATGCAGTCTATCTGTTGATCCTCAGATTATGAAGACAGAACTCAGAAAACAAAAACTCAAGATCATTGATGCTGTGCAGCGACAGGATACTAAAATAGAATAGAATAGAATTATTTATTCACCAAGTGTGATTGGACACACAAGGAATTTGTCTTTGGTATATATGTGCTCAGTGTACATAAAAGAAAAGATATATTTGTCATGAGATGTAACACTTAATGATTGTCATAGGGTACAAATAAGCAATCAGGAAACAATCAATATAAATCGTAAGAATACAAGTAACAGTCATATAATCATAAGTGGGAAGAGATGGGTGATAGGAACGATGAGAAGACTAAAGGTAATAGTAATGCAGCATTAGTGTAGTTTGACAATGGTGAGATAATTATTTGTTTAGCAGAGTGATGGTGTTCGGGGGGAAAATTGCTCTTGTGTCTAGTTCTCTTGGTGTGTAGTGCTCTGTAGCGTCGTTTTGAGGGTATGAGCTGAAACAATTTACATCCAGGATGCGAGGGGTCAGTAAATATTTTCATTAACCTCGTTTTGACTCATGCAGTATATATGGAAGGCTGGTTGGCAGTAATTGTTTTCTCCTCAAAATAAAAGGATCAAGGTAGTATGCCATGGTCTGGATATACAACTGATACTAATGCCTAATGTGACTTGCAATGGTTGTGTTCTCTCATCCAACATACTAATTTTCTTTTGTTCATAGGCCAACTGAATTAGATGCTTTGGTATTTGGACATCTGTTCACAATCCTTACCACCCAATTGATCAGCGATGAACTGTCAGAAAAAGTGAAAGGCTACAGTAACCTTACTGCATTTTGCAGAAGAATAGAACAACACTACTTTGATGTTAAGACGGCCTAGTCCTTCTCCAAACTGTCTTTGATAAATAGAATGCTTATGATGAGAGTAATAATAAAGTTAACATTTTGACTATGCTTATTTTATTTTAAAAAGATAGTAGCACAGATTTGAAAATTGGGCTTAGCTCACAATTCGAGTCAGTTGCACCAAATCTGTTGTAGCCCAAGGGAATCTACCTGTGATGAATTCAAGAAACCTACTGTATTTAAAGCAAAATTGAGTTTTACATTATACATGTCTGTGTGCCATTTTAATATTCTTTTGAAGTGACCTTGAAACAATATTGTATCAAGATGTAAAACAATAAAGTTTAGACAATTCTATAAGTATTTTCTTAATATTTTTAACTGCTTACACATGCAACATTTTTACAATTATTTGCATTACATCCATTAAATTATTAAATTGGATTGGTTAAATGTGTCTATGTAAAATGTTTACATAAATAAATTTTGCATTTTAATCCTGCTATTAAGCAGAATTCTCTTATTTGGTTATTTAAAATATTAACAGTAAATAGCAAGAAAAATTACATATAATGTAGAACCTCTAAAATGCACTAATTTATAGTAAAATGTAAAAAACAATATATAAAAGATGAAATTATTCAGTTTTTAAATCATTCATAATTCTGGAGATCAAGAAAGTCAGTCTGAATAAATCCCTTTTTTGAGTTATTTCTCTTTTTTAATTACATATCTTTGACTGTTTGCTAGGTCATCTGAAGCATATTGAATTCAAAATTGTCTATTCTCTGGCTTTTTGATCAGTCTTTTCAATTGAAAACAAAGGCTATGAAAAAAAGAATATTCTTGTTCTTTAAAATGCTTCCATTCGGGAAATAAGTGGAAAACCAGTTTTTTGAAGATGGCTTGACTGCTACATATGTTTATGTAGGTTCCCATTTACAAAATGATTTTATTCTGAATTATGGAATAGATGGTTTATTCTTTGTGATGTCAGTAGCCAAATTTATTTCCTGCTTGAATCATCAGTAATCTAAATACTAATTTACAAGACAAAATGACTACAAGTCAGCAGCCTGCAGTCAACCTTTTAACTTCTTAAAGCCTGACACCATGCATTAACTCTGTTTGAAAGTGTCTGTTGGACTATAAATCCCTACTATCTTGAAATGATGTTGCAAGAGGTATGATCTATTATAAGCAAATAAAGTGTGCATAAATCTATTTGAGCCACTTAGACTGCACTTAAGGATATGGAGATGAGTGAATTACATTGCAAACTCAATAAGTAAAGTAAGATGAGCTGCAAAACTATTTCAAATAGATATTTTTTGTAATTATAGGTATATTCTTTGTCAGTCCCCCAATCAACATCATTCCCTTTCTAATCATTTGAGTTATCAGAATTCTCATTTAAATTAGGTTAAGTACAAGAAGCATTTGTTTGACAAAGCTAGAAGGCTACTACACTCTTTCAAAGTATTCATTTGGATAAAGTGCCTTTTTAAGAACTAAAACCATGGTGGCTTAAGTGTAGGATGAAAAATGCTAGGTTTCTAAGATTGGAAATTGTTTTAAAACCGTTTAGTACAGTGATGGTGAACCTATGGCACTGGTGGCACAGGTGGCATGCGGAGCCATATATGCTGGCACACATGCTGTTGCCTTAGCTCAGCTCCAATGTGCATGTGTGTGCTGGCCATCTGATTTTTAGCTCACACAGAGGCTCTGGGAGGGCATTTTTGGCTTTCAGAGAGCCTCCGGCGAGTGGGGAAGGACATTTTTACCTCCCCCAGCTCCAGGGAAGCTTCTGGAGCGCGGGGAAGGCAAAACACGATCCAACTGGACCCACCAGAAGTTGGGAAACAGACTGTTTCCGGTATCCAGAGGGCCTCCACGGGGCGGGGGAAGCTGTTTTTACTCCTCCTCAGGCATTGAATTATGGGCATGGGCACTCGTACACACCCACACTCTTTCGTCACCCGAGGAAAAAATGGGTTTGTCATCACTGGTCAAGTAGCTAACATCAAGAGAAACTCAACTTATACTTATTGTCCATAATAGAAATTGTAATTGTGAATCATTGTAATTAATAATAGATGAAAGTTACTCTGGCAGTGCATGGCTAGAATACATTTTACACGTGTTTCCGTGTATATTATCTAATTTTAAAACACTAGGACATTTAATAATACTGATGAGTGTCATGTAAGAAATATTGCCCTTGAAATTGCCAAGTGGTTTTTGTTGAAAATGGGAAGTTCAAGTTTATTTTCTTATGAAGGGAGACTTCGTTTTTATTGCGGTTTAAATTTATTATATGACCATCCCATATATAGCTTTAAATTAAAAGTATAAGATACAAACTTTTAAAAATGTATTTATTAATATGATTATAGCATGCTTTTTTCTGGTAGTCTTGTAAAAAGATTTGTTGAACCTTATAACAGGACAAATCTGTTAATGTTCCATGCTGTCTTGATTAAAAATTATGCTGTTTTGGTGACAGTGTTGCAGAAACTGTTTAATTCCTATTTTTCCTGATTACTTGCTGTAGTAAAGGGCTAATGAAAGTTGGATTCTAACACTGTCCAGAGGCAGTAAGTCTTCGGCCTGTGAAATGTATGCTCTTTACATGAAAATCAAATTGTCTTGTGTGTTTATTGTAGCGGTATACTGGAATATTTACAGAGCAGATTAGAATGGAAATGAATTGAAATGGCTACACGGCACATCATGCTTAATAAGAAATAGTCATAATTCACAATTGGAGCATAATGAAAGCAATTGTGGATGCTCTTTTCTATACATTAAGAGAAAATGACTACATAGTTCAAACAGGCTTGATTAAAGATACAAAGAAAACTAAAGTAAAATCATATAATAAATGTTTATTTTTTTTTAGTATGATAGAGTAAACCTTCTTAACTCCACCCCAGACATGAAAATGTTAAAAGGCAGAAATGATAGAAGAGGAAATACTTTGATTTTCAATTCATCTGGATGAAACAGTATTTACATGCATAGACAATGCAAATACTATTTCATCCAGATGAATTGAAAATCAAATATTTCCCCTTCTATCATTTCTGTCTTTTAGTATTTTCACACCTGGGATGGCTGCTGTCTTTACCCCCCCTCCTGCCTCAATAGTTTGGAATTCTTTCCACAATCAAACTCATCTTTGCAATTTTTGTAATATCAGCCATATTACCTGCTCTATATTGCTATCAAAGTTGTAATTTTGACACAAGCAGATCAACAGGCCAGGACATTGCCAAATTAAGTAAATTATCAGTATTAAGTAAATTATGTACCAGCAAACTCCATTTCTCTGATTAATGAGCTGTTATTAAGAAAGTGCACTTCGTTATCTGATTTTACAAGAGAAGTTAAAATTAACTATGAGGGTTTCTATAGATTCATGACACATTTCTCTAAATATTTTGCCATTGATGTCTGTTCCCAAGTACAATGAATCCAAAATGATGAAACATACATTTATGGCATCATAATACAGCTATATATAAATTTGCATTTCAGAATCATAGCGTGGATTTCACCACTAACACCCTTCCCCTCCCCCCCCTCTCGTGGATGCCTAGATATTTGCTATTGTTTTTTTCATTAGAGTGAATAAGGCTGAGGCTAAAGTTTATTAAATAGTGAAAATTCAATACAGTACATATATTTCTATACTGAATGTGGACTATTTCCCCCTCTGTGACTTGACATCGCTGCATTGACTATTTCCAATCATGTGTTGCTGGTATTTGTATTGGTAACTTCAAAAAAAACCACTTGGATGCATTTCTCTGAGGCAAAGTAGCTGACCACATTCTTCTTCCAACAGGGCCAATCTAACAAAAGCTGCTGGACCTGAAAATATATATAATCCTCATGCAATTGCAATATAACAAGGATGGGTCTTTTTTACTTTATTACATGTCACAATTATCTTTTGTGAAGTAAGATCATTTGTTTATTTATATCCTTCCTTTATTATTTTTTATGAATACAGTGTTCCCTCGATTTTCGCGGGGATGCGTTCCGAGACCGCCCACGAAAGTTGAATTTCCGCGAAGTAGAGATGCGGAAGTAAATACACTATTTTAGGCTATGAACAGTATAACAAGCCTTCCCTTAACACTTTAAACCCCTAAATTACAATTTCCCATTTCTGTAGCAACCATTTAGATTATTACTCAACATGTTTATTTATTAAAGTTTATTTAAAAAAATATTTATTAAAGACGGATGAATGTTTGGCGATGACATAGGACGTCATCAGGCGGGAAAAAACGGGGTATAGGGAAAAAAACCCGTGAAGTATTTTTTAATTAATATTTTTGAAAAACCGTGGTACTGTATAGACTTCACGAAGTTCGAACCCGCGAAAATCAAGGGAACACTGTAATTCAAGGTGGGGAACATGCACAATACTTCTTCCTCCTATTTTCCTCACAACTGTGAGGTGAGTTAGGCTAAGAAGGGAATGTGAGTGGCCTACAGTCACCCAGTTGGTTTTTATGCCTGAGGCAGGACTAGAACTCACAGCCTCCTGGCTTCTAACTTGGTTCCTTAACCATGAGACCAAATTGGCATTATGTATTTTCTAAAACAGCACTAATTGTAAACAAATAATGGCAGTGTGAATATAAACATAAGGGGGTCCACACTGGTTCCAAAATATACTGAGAGGCTTAAACCATTTTCTGCTTAAATTTCAAAGCATCAGTTTTGGCCATCTAGGGAGAATTTTGCATATTATGACCCTATTTAGCCATTGAGCTAAAGCTTGAATTGCTTTGAAATTAACAGCATTTGGTGAACATTCATCAGGAAGAGAGAGAGTGTGTGTTAAGCTGTCATTTGCATAACACCTATGGCAGCTTGCTCTCACATATAATTTGGTAAAAAAAACTGTATAAAAGAAGTAAGAGATTTTATTTTATAAATCGGTAACCACATGGCATCCAGACCTTTTCCATCCACCATTTCTATTTTGCTACTGGTTGTAATTCAAGCAGGGCTCTTTTTCAAGCAGCAGAAAAAGCTTTTCCTCCTCTGCTGCTTGAAAAATAGAAATTAGGCAAAAGAGAAATTCGGCAAAAATTCCTGAAAAAAGGTACTACCTGATTCTGTGCTTTCTACTCCTAATCCTAAAACCTTTAGCCTTAGACTATCTACAGTTGACCTCTCCCCCTTTCTAAGATGTCTGTAAGGGGCGTGCATAAGCGCACCACTGTGCCTGCCTACTGTCCCTGTCCTATTGTCTTCTTTTGTTACTTTTTATCATTACTTATGTAATGTTTTATTTGTACAAATTACCACTCTATAATTGTTTGAATAGATAGATAGATAGATAGATAGATAGATAGATAGATAGATAGATAGAGATGGCAGCGCCCATGGACCAGCACCGCCTAAACCGGATCTGTGATGCCATCGTTGCGTCATCAGTGGGTTCCTAGCGGTTTGGGCAATCTGGTTTGAACTGGAAGGAACCCCCCTCTGGTTTTCATAAAAGACCTGTATTTTGTATTTCTCTGACAAAATTTTATTTTAGTGTTTCCCTAAAGCAGTGCTTCTCAATTATTTTCTGTTATGCAGCCCACAGAGGAAGTAAACATTTCTCACCCTCCAACTCTCCGATCTGGGCCCCAATGGAATTTTAATGTTAATATTTGTTATTTTACTTATTATAAGCTGCATATAAATATAATTTTACGTATTATAAGCTACCTGGGAGTAAGTCCCACAGAATTCAGTGGAGCCTGTTTTCGGTTAGGGGAATCAATTGAGAGAGACCATGCATATTCCCTGGGGTCACATACCCCCCCCAGGGGCCTCTGCCCCACTATTTGAGAAACACTGCCCTAAAGAACAATCCTACACATCTCTTTTAAAAAGTTCCAGCAGTTGCCCCCCTCCCCTCCTCTATGAAGATCAAGGAACTCTCGATTGGAGGGAAACAACTGAAGAAAAGCATTGACGGTAGGGATAAGAGTACTATCCATGGGAAGAAATGTTCTCTCTTATCTATCTCCTGTACTTTACAGGATTTGGGCCTGAGATATGGCTCCATCTTGTCTACTCTGCCCTGTAAACATCACCAGAAGGAAACACTTGTGTGGGTAGAAATTCCCTTGATAGCAAACCACATAATGATTAATAGTTAATTAAGGGGCATCTGAGCAACTGTCTTGAATAAATGGATGGTGTCTAAAAGCAATGAATGGGCCTCTGCAAGTATGTAATTAAATATTTGCATATTATTCCAAAGGACTTCATTGGAATAATATGCTTTGTACCTGTTTGGGAGCCTAACTCTGAGGCTGCGTTTGCCCCTAAGTCATCTTCTGTTGTGGTTTTTCATTCCTCTTTTATTATCCAGGCACCAGTTCCCATATTTTTATAGTTAGGTACAGACAAAGGAAGGTGACAGGCATTATTACGCTTGCTCAAGTGAATACATTTATGGCAGCAAGGAATTTCTTAGAAAGTGCTCACACCTGGCGGGGTAGCAATGCCTACTTATGAGAAACCAGTTGACGGGAAGAAGAGTGCTTTTAATGTACAGGCATGGCAACGCTTTGGATGTAGGTTTCGAATCAGGTTCGGAAATATGTGCGGGTGTTTGTACCTCTTCACCTGATGGTCCAATGGGCTGCATTCAATAGTTACTGCCAATACAACAGAACCTGCTGGAGCAATAGATTTTCTTTTCTTTCTTTCCCTCCATAGGGTACATTTTCCAGAGCAAAAATTGGGCATACAAATTCTCCGTAGTAGAGAAGCATGGCATCCAGGCAGGGTATTTCTTCAGCCAGAGGGTTGTTGGTTTATGAAATTCACTTCCAGAAGAGGTTGTGGCAGCTGTCAGCCTGGATAGCTTCAAGGCAGGATTAGACAGATTCATGGATGCCAAGTGTATCAGTGGTTATTGAAACGGATGTCCATGTGCCGCCTCTATGTTGGTTGAGGCAGGCAGGATTCCCTTGGGTACCATTTGTTGGGGATCAGGGGAAAGGGAGGGTCTTGCCTTCTCTTTCTGCTCAAGATCCCCAAGGACAATTGGTGGGCCACTGTGTGACACAGAATGCTGGACTCGATGGGCTTTGGCCCGATTCAGCATGGCTCTTCTTATGTTCTTCTGGGTTGACCTTGTCTGTCAGCCTATTCACAGTGATGGCGAAGCTTTTTTGGTTCGTGTGCCAAACGAGTGTGTATGGGTGTGCTAGCATGCTTGCATATGCCCCCACCTCTTCCCTACCCCCATGCATGCACACCCCCATGTGCTGCCCCACCCGCACAGGCTTTTCTGAAGCCTGGTAGGTAAAAAAAAATGTCCAAATGGGCAAACCAGAAGTTTGGGAAAACACACTTCTGGTTTGCCCATTGTGCTGGGATTTTTTGCACTCCTGGGCTTCAGGAAGCTTCCCTGAACCCTCTGGAGTGCAAAAAACAGCACAACGGCAAACCGGAAGTGCATTTTCCTGAACTTCTGGTTTGTCCATTGGGGGATTTTTTGCTTCCAGGGCAAAAAGCATCCAGAAGACAAAACGGCCTTTCCCAAAGCTGAAAATCAGCTAACCAGTGTACGCTTGCTGAAACATGGCGTGCTCTCAGATATCGCTCCGCGTGCCACTTGTGGCACTTGTGCTATAGGTTTGCCATCATGGGCCTATCAGGACTGACTCTGAAAGCTGAAAAGCTTGGCTCTGTGGCCAGGATCCCCAGCTTTGACTCAGTCCTCAGTGTAGACAGACATGTCAATATTTTCTCCCATCCTGGATCAATCATTAATCTTTATTATTCTCGAAGTCCTCAGAGAGGGGTGGCATATAAATCTAATATATTATTATCATCATCATCATCATCATCATCATCATCATCATCATTCAACAAGTCTTCTTACTGTAAGTAGTCTCCAGCTGATCCTTGCCGTAGAGCAATGTCGCTGGGAGGGGGGGGATAACATTGTCCTGACTGATGCTCCTGTATGCATTTCCTCCTCTTCCACTGATTTCCAGAGTCATTGGGAAGCTTCTGGAACTCTTGGCTCAGCAGTAGCACCAGAGGCCATGGTTTGCAGATCTGGTGGTGTTATCCTTCAGAGGTCCTGGAGGATTCCACATTGTGAAAGTGCTCTCAGCCAGGGTCTATTAGTCCATCCAGATTCCCACTGGTTCCAGCTGACTTCTTGGAGATTGAGTGGTGGCAGAGCAAATTCTCTGGCAGAGTCATCAAGACTATGTTGGCTTCTCACAGGCCTTCAAACGCAACACATTTATGCTACCAACTGGAAGGCCTTCTGTCCATGGTGTTCTGCATCCATCCATTCCAAGGTTCTGGAAATCTTGCAGGAGGGCTTGGACAAGGGATTGTCTACAAATGTTCTTCGCAGACAGGTAGCGGCTCTCTCATCAGTTTTAAGTTGTCAATCTCTGGAATCCTTGTCTCAACATCCTTCAATTCATCAGTTCCGTGGACGTGCTGCCAATATCTTCCCTCCCCAGGTCCACCATTATCCCACCTGGAACCTCTTTAAGGTTCTTAATTCATTGACTGGGCCACCATACAAACTATTGCATAGCTCAGTGGCTTTATTATTATTTATTCATTAATTGGACTTATATGCCACCCCTCTCCGTGGACTCGGGGCAGCTTACAACATTTTGGTAAAAAGATACAATAAATAAAACATTTCTAGGCCAATTAATAGAATAATTAATTAAAAAAATTATCTTAAAAACTAAACATTTAAAATCAAGAAGTCACACACCTACTATCACACTGAATACATTCAATGGGCAGAGGCTGGGGTCTAATGACCCCAAGCCTGGTGACATAAATGTGTTTTTAAATTCTTATGGAAAGCGAGGAAGGTGGGGGCAGTGCAAATCTCTGGGAGGAGTTGATTCCAGAGGGCTGGGACTCCCACAGAGAAAGCTTTTCTCCTAGGCCCCGCCAGCCGGCATTGTCTGGCTGATGGGACCCTGAGGAGACCAACTCTGTAGGACCTAACCAGCTTGGTCTATGCAAGCTTCGATTGAGGAAGTTTGCTGGGTGGCTACCTGGACTCTCCTTTTGTTGAATACTCAGTGTATTGCCATGTAAACTGTCTCTAGGCAGACTATGTAAATAGGTTGCGCCTGATTGGCTGTGGCGCTGACAGCTCGCGTTTGAGCGGGAACTTTGTGTATAAATAGAGCCGGTTTTGCCGGCTCCAGCTGAGACGCGTTCCAGCTGGTAGTCACTTCTAAAGAGCTGAGAAATAAAGCGAACCGTCTCGTTACGTGCTGTCTCGAGTCACTTCACCTGGCGACGACGGAAGAACGAGCCTTCGCCTGCCGCAATGGATCCCTTGCCGGTCGGGAGAGCTCCAGACTACTTCAACCCGGAGAAGACTACGTGGGACGCTTATCTAGCGAAATTCGAAGTGTTCCTCGAGGCTGCGGGCATGAGAAACGCCGATGCCGATCGGAAGAGAGCGATTTTTTTAAACTACTGCGGCACCGAGATGTTCGATCTCGCCCAGACGTTGACCGACCCAACTCCGGTGAATTCCATTTCCTGGGACTCCCTGAAGACGAAGCTCTCCGACCATTTCAAACCGACAAAGCCGCCGATCGTCTACCGCCACCAGTTCTCCAGAATGGGACAACTTGAGGGAGAATCTATCAACCAATACGCGACGCGCCTCAGAGCCGTGCTGTCAAAATGCCGGTTTGAAAATCCGGAAGCGCGCTTAATTGACGCCCTCATCTTCGGAATGAAAAACTCTACGGTGAGAAACAAGCTCCTGACCGAAGAGGAGCCTTCACTTCAAAACGTGATCAAACTCGCCCAGACAGCTGAAGTCGCTGAAGCAGCTGCTCGAGAACTCAAGCAAAACGATAAACAGGAAGTCGTGGCTCACATCTATTCGCCTCCTCAACAAGCCCACTCTCCTTCCGAAGCAATAACACCTCCACACCCCGAAGACGACTGCTTCCTAATTCGACAAGACCACCTCCAAGCCTCAAGACCTCCACGTCAAATTCTTCCCTGTTCCGGTTGCCGCGGAAACCATCCCCGCCATCAATGCCCCTTCCGGGACGCCGATTGCCGCCGTTGCGGCCGCCGTGGGCACATTGCCGCCGCTTGCAGAGCCCCAACTCCAGAGGACACCTTCTCCTCTCCAAGGGCTGCCAGATTCAACAACCAAACCCGAGGGAACAGAGGCTTCCGCTCCTTCGGCCGAAACAAGCACTCAAACTATAACCGCGACTACATAAGAGGTACTCGGAACATTACTATTAATACGGTAACAACCAACAAAACAAAAATTAACATTTCTTTGCTGTTAAATGCTAAACCATGCCAGATGGAACTGGACACTGGTTCTCGTTATAGCATTATGCCTTGGACAAAAGTTAAACTTTATATGCCTCATGTTAACAAACATAATTTAATGCATTCTGATTTACGTATTAAGGATTTTCAGGGGCAATTAATTCCTGTTTTAGGCATTGTAAATGTACCAATTGTATACAAATGTTTTAAGGGTGACCTTCCACTGCTAGTGGTGTCAGGGCAAACTCATTCCCTTTTAGGCTTAGATTGGATGAACCCATTGGGAATAGGGATTTCTGGCATCCACACAATTACACATTCTGACAATCCTGATTTTGTCAAAGAGTTTCCAAATGTATTCAGTCCAACTCTGGGGACGTATAAAGGGCCACCTATATCTTTCTCACTAGACCCTAAGGTGCCTCCAATCCGGCTCAAAGCACGGAGAGTTCCTCTGCCTCTGCTACCCAAACTAGATATTGAGTTAGACAAACTCATCCATCAAGGTATTCTAGTGCCAATTGATCAAGCGCACTGGGAAACCCCAATTGTCACTCCCCTAAAACCAGACGGCTCTTTGCGAGTTTGCGCAGATTACAAGTCAACCCTGAACAGAGCCTTACAACACCACCCATACCCCATACCTGTTGTACAACACTTACTGCATTCCCTGGGGGAGGGGAAGGTGTTTGCGAAAATCGACCTAGCCCAGGCTTACCTACAGCTTCCCGTAGACGAACCTACATCATATTTCCAAACCATTGTCACCCATAGAGGAGCGTTCCGTTGCACCCGATTGCAATTTGGAGTCAGTGTAGCCCCGGGGATATTCCAGAGTTTGATGGAACGCCTCCTCACTGGAATAGGAGGAACTATACCTTACTTTGATGACATTCTAATTTCTGGAAGGGATCAGGCCCAATTAAATGCTAGAATAAGACAAGTTCTAACTAGGCTACAGGACAAAGGCCTAAGGGTTAAACCAGGCAAATGTGTATGGGGAACCAGCAGTGTTAATTTTCTGGGATACACTATTGATGGCGAAGGGATCCATCCCACTAGCGAGAAAGTTAGGGCAATACAAAACGCTCCCGAGCCAAAAAATAAGTCTGAATTACAAGCTTTTTTGGGATTACTTAATTTCTACTCTGTTTTTTTGAGGCAGAAGGCCACAGCAGCGGAACCCCTCCACCGGCTGCTTCAGAAGGAAGTTCCCTGGCAATGGGGGAAAATTGAGAGTGAAGCATTTACCCGAATAAAAAGTCTATTAACGTCCAAAAGTGTAGTGGTACAGTACAGTTCATTACTTCCCCTACGTCTTACGTGCGATGCTTCCCCTTACGGGGTGGGTAGTGTACTGGCTCATGTACTGCCTAACGGTACAGAGGCCCCTATCGCATTTTTCTCCAGAACCCTGTCCAGCACAGAAAGAAACTACAGTCAGCTGGACAAGGAGGCGTTAGCATTAGTCTCAGGAGTAAAGAAATTCCACAATTACATTTTTGGTCGAAAATTCCAATTAGTAACCGATCACAAACCCTTGTTAGGCCTTCTAGCCCCAGACAGACCAACTCCACCTTTTATGTCCCCCCGCTTGCTAAGGTGGGGAATATTCTTGGCAGGATATCAATATGAACTAATTCATAAGGGAGGGACAACCATCAACCATGCGGATGGCCTTAGCAGATGCCCCATTCCAGACTTAGTAGAGGATCCTGCCCCATCCGCTGATGTCTTATTAATAGAGTTGGCTGATAACCCCCTGACTACTGCCAAGGAGGTAGCCGAGCATACAGCTAAAGACCCCATTCTCATGAAAGTTGTAAATTGTGTTCTAAAAGGGTGGAATAATGAAAACTTGGGGACAGACTTGTCTGATTTTAAAAGTAAGAGGTTAGAACTCTCTGTTGTTAAGGGATGTCTGTTATGGGGCGACCGGGTTGTGATTCCTGAGACTCTGCAATCTAAGGTTTTAACCATGCTCCATGTGGGCCATCCAGGAATCGTGAGGATGAAGGGACTAGCAAGGGGCCATTTCTGGTGGCCGGGGCTTGATGGCCACATTGAGAGTTGGGTGTCAAAGTGTGACCCTTGTCAGGAGTCACGGCCTAAACCCCCAAAAACAACACCTATGGACTGGGAGCCACCCCAGGGCCCGTGGTCTAGATTGCATATAGATTTTGCTGGTCCCATTGATTCTAAATATTTTCTAATTGTGGTAGACGCATATTCTAAGTGGGTCGAAATAATACTGATGCATAACATCACCACATGCTCAACTATTAAAGCGTTACGCCACCTTTTTGCCACGCATGGCTGCCCAGATGTGTTGGTTTCAGACAATGGGCCCCAATGACAGCCAGACAGTTTGAACTCTTCCTGGATCAGTTAGGGGTAAGGCATGCCCTCATATCTCCTTTTTCGCCATGGGCGAACGGATTGGCAGAGAGATACGTAAGGGTTGCCAAGGAAGCATTGAAGAGGGCTGGCCCTGGGGAGGTGCAAGAGCACCTTGATGAATTTTTATTGGCACAACATATGACTCCCAATTCAAAAACAAATAGAAGCCCAGCAGAGATTCTAATGGGCAGGAAGCTCAGATCAACCTTGGACAGACTACATCCTGTGTATTGTACAAAGAATTATGTAAATGATAATGTTGAGAGGCATATGTATATGGGGCAATGTGTATTCGCAAGGAATTTTGATGGGGGGCCAAAGTGGCTTAAGGGCACTGTTATTCAACAAAAAGCACCAAAAACTTATTTGATATCTTTGAACGATGGCCGAGTATGGACTAGGCACATCGATCATTTGAGAAGGTGCCCAGAAACTGGGGCTACTGCTACCGTTAACCCGCTGATTGCACACGCAGGCCCACCGATGGGAAACAACGCAACGCCAACATGGACGGACTTAAATCTGGACTCACCCATCCGAAGCCGCTCGGCCAGCATCCCGGAGTCATCCTCGTCAGCGGAGGTCGGAGATGTGCCAGCCAGCTCAACTCTGGGGCCCGGAGTGCA
The DNA here is from genome assembly GCF_031021105.1 of Erythrolamprus reginae. Lineage (NCBI taxonomy): Eukaryota > Metazoa > Chordata > Lepidosauria > Squamata > Dipsadidae > Erythrolamprus > Erythrolamprus reginae. The sequence goes on from NC_091950.1 coordinate 193,566,784, forward strand.
ACCAGGGCCTTCGGAGTCCAGAGGAGGTACTAGCGAATCGACCTCCTTCCATGCCTGCGACGAAGGACTAACTGAATTGCGCAGGTCCACAAGAAACACCCAAAGACCTCACCGATTGGATGAATATGTCACATGGCTTTCTGTATAATCTGTATGGTTTTTTTTGTCTAGGAAGGGAGGGGTGTTGAATACTCAGTGTATTGCCATGTAAACTGTCTCTAGGCAGACTATGTAAATAGGTTGCGCCTGATTGGCTGTGGCGCTGACAGCTCGCGTTTGAGCGGGAACTTTGTGTATAAATAGAGCCGGTTTTGCCGGCTCCAGCTGAGACGCGTTCCAGCTGGTAGTCACTTCTAAAGAGCTGAGAAATAAAGCGAACCGTCTCGTTACGTGCTGTCTCGAGTCACTTCACCTTTCATCTGGTATTAAAAGATCAATGTCTTTGCATTGGCGGAGGCGGCATTCGGTTGCAGAGTTTGCAGAGAGTTTGTACATGGGAGGACTCTGCGGACCAGTCTTGGTCCTGCCCATAGACTGCCCAGCTTGAGTATGTCCCATGCCTGGATGCTAGCTCTACCTACAATGGAAAAGGGGCATTGGTCTGACCTGATACGCCTCTTCTCATAGCCCCTCCCTTGCATTGACCGGTCCTTGTGCACAGATGGCTGCTGACACATTGAAGACTTTTATTCGTCTTCACCAAAGCTGGAGATCCTGGCCACAGAGCAGAGCTTTCCAGCTTTCACACACTCAGTCCCAATAGGCTGATCAGATGAGATCAACCCATGATTGGATGCTAGCTCCACCCTACGAGAAGAGGCTTACCAGGTAAGACCAACACCTCTTCACAGATTATAGACTCATGGGCACCTGGTTGGATTTTCAGTTTAATCTACCATATGGAATTCTTCCTACGCAACCTCAAAACAATTTTGCTACAGTTGGACTCATTGCTTTTGCCTGCATTTGTATCACCGTACTAATCGGGGGTCTTGATTGTAGGGGCTATGCTGCTGAAAATGTCTTATTTGGGAAGCATGTTGGGCATTTAATTTAATTATTAAACTGATATTATTTGAGGCTACTCTAGGTGGCGTATAATCAATTAAAATCGGCAGGATAAAACATTTAAAATATTAAAAACTAAATAAACATTAACACTAAAATTGCTGCCATTGACAAAGATGGGAAGAAAAGGAGGAAGATGCATAAGGAGAAGAGGTGGGGTTTTTTTTATCTTAGTCCATTAGCCACCTCCAGAACAAAATGCCCCATTGGGGCCCCAGACCAGCTGGCAAAACCTAGTCTTCAGGGTCTTTCTGGAGGCCAGGATTCAATAATCATCTTCCATAAACTGCTTAAAATGCCTTTAGCTTTTTCTTCCGAATTTGCTCCTGACTTTTGAAAAGACGTTAATTGCACTGTTTCCTGGTATTGCTTTTTATTGCTGCTAATTATTTTGTTCTCTGCAATAATGATAATTGACAACTGAAAAAAAAATCATCATGTACTTGTAATGAAAAACTGGTGGGAATACGGAGTTGAAAAAGTAATTGAAAATGAAGCAGGTTTAACTACTGTGGGATTTTACTGTAGATAATAGAATTCGAAGCATTGGAGAAAATTGAAATTGAAAGATTATGGCATGAAACCAGTCATGCTAGATAGTTATTGGCATTACCATAACATCTTGGACAATGCTTAGAAAATCTTCACATTGACAACATTTCCAAAAATCAACTGCAAAAGGCCATGCTGCTTGAACTTGCACATATATTCTATGCCAATACATTACAAAATCCACTTGTGGATCTCAAAACAGAAAAAGAAACAGAAAAGAAAGAAGCTAAAGAGCTTTGGGACTTTAACTTCAAACATGTGGCAATTATCTGCCACATAATACCTCGGAGTTAACTGTCAATTGGAAAGACAAAAGAAGACTGGATAGTGGACACTGTAATACCAGCAGAGCAGAACAGAAAAAACTGGAGAAAAACAACAAAAAAACAAAAGCACATATCTATCTATCTATCTATCTATCTATCTATCTATCTATCTATCTATCTATCATCTCTCTCTCTATCTATCTATCTACCTACCTACCTATCTATCTATTTATTTATTTTTAAAATTTATATGCCACCCAATCTTGTGGGACTCAGGGCAGCTTACAGCAAGATAAAAAACAACCAAAATAATTAAAAGGCAACAATTAAAAAATACATTTAAAACCCTAAATAACTCACTACAATCATACTATCAAACATCTCCATCAATTATATCTTGGCCGGAATAAGATGTCAATCTCATGGCCCCCAGGCCTGCCAGCAAAGCCAGGTCCTTAGGGCCTTACGGAAAGCCAGTAAGTGGTGGGGGCAGTGTAGATCTCGGGTGGTAGTTGATTCCAAAGAGCCAGGGCTGTCACAGAGAAGGCCCTTCCCTGCAGGCCCACCAACCAACATTGCTTTGTTGACGGGACCCGGAGAAGGCCAACTCTGTGGGCCCTAATCAGTCGCTGGGAAATATGTGGCAGGAGATGGTCCCGTAAATAGCCTTAGACTTATATACTGCTTCATAATGCTTTACATCTCTCTCTAAGTGATTTACAGAATCAGCATATTGCCCCCAACAATTTAGATCCTCATTTTACTGACCTTGGAGGATGGAAGGCTGAGTGATCTTGAGCTGGCCAGGATTGAACTGTTGAACTGCAGTCAGTTGGCAGTCAGCAGAAGTGGCCTGCACCACTGTGCCACAATGGATCATACTTATAAAGACTTACAAGTAGAAATAGAATAACTTGGCAAAAGGAAACAAAGATAGTACAAATAATTATAGGTGCTTTGGGTGCAATCCCAAAATATCTGGAGCACCTAATTACATCCTGCAATTATACCATTAACCACAAACAACATCATCTCCCAATCCTAGGTCCTATAGGACACGATAGGGAAATAAAAATGCCAAATATTGGGCTGGCTGTGCAACCAACTATCATAATAATAAATGGAAATACAAGGAAATCAGGTATTCAAGCCAAAAGCAATTATCTATTACTAAAATCAGGTATTGAAGTCAAACACAATTAAAGCACTACAGTTTTGTATGACAAACAAACAGAAGAGAAAGGGTGCTAGATTTTCCAGGATTAAGGCTTAGCATGCTGCATGAAAACAGACCTTTCATACTTTTCCAGATATAGTGGTACCTCTACTTAAGAACTTAATTCGTTCCGTGACTTCGTTCTTAAGAAGAAACGTTCTTAAGTAGAAGCAATTTTTCCCATAGGAATCAATGTAAAAGCAAATAATAATGTCTGTCTGTCTGTCTGTCTATCTATCATCTCTCTCTCTCTCTCTCTTTATCTATCTATCTATCTATCTATCTATCATCTCTCTCTCTCTATCTATCTATCTATCATCTATCATCTCTCTCTCTCTCTATCATCTATCATCTCTCTCTCTCTCTCTATCATCTATCATCTCTCTCTCTCTCTCTATCTATCTATCATCTATCTATCATCTCTCTCTCTCTCTCTCTCTCTCTCTCTCTCTCTATCTATCATCTCTCTCTCTCTCTCTCTCTATCCATCTATCTATCATCTCTCTCTCTCTCTCTATCCATCTATCTATCATCTATCATATCTCTCTCTCTCTCTCTATCATCTATCATCTCTCTCTATCTATCTATCTATCATCTCTCTCTCTCTCTCTCTATCTATCTATCATATCTCTCTCTGTCTCTCTCTCTATCTATCTATCTATCTATCTATCATCTCTCTCTCTCTATCTATCTATCTATCTATCTATCATCTATCATCTCTCTCTCTCTCTCTCTCTCTATCTATCTATCTATCATCTCTCTCTCTCTCTCTCTCTATCTATCATCTATCTATCATCTCTCTCTCTCTCTCTCTCTATCTATCTATCATCTCTATCTATCTATCTATCTATCTATCTATCTATCATCTATCATCTCTCTCTCTCTCTCTCTATCTATCTATCTATCTATCTATCTATCTATCTATCTATCATATCTCTATCTATCTATCTATCTATCTATCTATCTATCTATCTATCTATCTATCTATCTATCTATCTATCTATCTATCTGATTTATTGGCTGCCCTTCTCACAGATTCAGGGCGGCTGAGATTGGTGTCAACTTGTATCATTCAACATATGCTGTGATATTTTAAAAGTGTTTTGAGCTCAGAAGACCAAAATGAGAATTGCCTGATGGCAGCCAGGTTGATTCCCCCGCCCCCCCTGCCCCCACTGCCCACTTTCATATGTCCCTCTGCTTTTTAAAAGTTCTGTATCATTCTGGATTAATCTTCCTTTTCTCTTTATCACCTTAAAGGGCTTTTAAGAGGTGTCAGGCAACTGCTAATGCCCTCTGCTCCCCTTTCTTCCAAATAAATTCATTCTGGCTTTGGAGCCGCCATTTCTCTCTGTGCGCGCACAAGGCCCCCCGCACCCGCACCCGCACACACACACACACTAATTTCAGCAGGTCAGACTCTGACCTCAGCTGGAAGAAAACGTGAAGTCATCTATTCCCAGCAGAATGCCTCTGCCTGGCTGCATGTCAGAAGCCATCTTGCGGCAAATGCTTCACCCACCTTGGAGTGCAGCTTGTGGAACTGATGAGGTGAAGAGCAGCACGCAGCTTCTCTGTGCTGGTAATCACAGGCCTGAAGAAACACATACATCATCTGCCACATGGGCCGGCGTCTCAAGTATTTTTTTTAATTTTTTTTATTTTTTTATTTTAAAAAAATCCTTCACATTGTGTAAAGTGCTGGACAAATGACAGCCATATGTATGTTTGTCTGCGCAGATGGCTCTGGTTGAAGGAGAGGAGGGGAAAGCGAAGGAAAATCTGAGGTAGATTTCTGAAGGGAGTGTTTAATATTAGTGACACCATTGATGTTGCCTGAAAAACAGTAACGCTTGGATATGTGTGTGTGGGGTGGGGGGTGGGGGGAAGATGACATACGTTATTTTGCAAAGTAGTTGACATATCCAGGGCTGTTGTCCTTGCAAAACCCACATCATCCTGTCAGCTGAAGAGATGAACCATGCCACAGCCATTTTGTTTCATCGCTAAGCGTTCAGAAAGGGGATGGATAGGTGTATATATTGGTTGGCGAGCGTGTGGAACACCCATCAAAACTGATTAAATTTAGTCATAATGCTGCTTGGTGAATTGCCAAGACCAGGAGATGGTGAAGGGATGGTTGTCCTATGCACACCTCAGGCTTTCTGGTGTAGGACAAATGCAAATTTGTGGCGGCCCCGGCCCTCTGGAATCAACTCCCCCCAGAGATTAGAACTGCTCCCACCCTCCTCGTCTTCCGTAAACTACTTAAGACCCACCTATACCGCCAGGCATGTGGGATTTGAGACATCTTTTCCCCAGGCTCATTATAATTTATGTTTGGTATGTATGTGCTGTTTGGTTTTTAATTATGATAGGGGTTTTAGTTATTTTTTGTTCTGTCTGGGTCCCCCCAGACGCCAACACCAACCAAAAAGAGTATCCAGACACACTGGTAAAAAGCAAAGGCAGTTTATATACTGGAAAGCAAACACAGGTAACAAAAACTGTTCTTACAGACAGGAACATGATGAAGCTTCACAGAGGTTTCATGAAGGCCAGGCAATAAAACAGGATTCTTTCTGGCAAAAACAACACTGGAGATAATAAAACCCACGCCTCCCCCAAGTCTTTCAGCCTTCTAGGCCACAAGCCAAGATCAGAGACGCCAAGAATCGAAGCAAGGTCACAGGACTCCCAGTTGATAACTCTCCACAAGACTGTAAGGGCGGGCCTGCCTTTTCAACCCTGCTGAGGAGAACCACACCCAAACCCAGCTGTTGCCAATTCAGGGATGGAAATATCTTTCTAATTGGCCCCTTCTTTGAGCTGCACGTCTCTGCCTCATGTCTATTATAGCCTGTGCGTCTTCATCCAATGAATCCAGGCTACTAGCTGGGGAGAGCCCCCCCCCCCGGGGGTCTCAGGCTGCTCTGCCTGGTCCTCCCCCTCCTGGTCACTGTCCTCCTCCTCTGGGCATGGATCCGGCAGAGCTCCAGCCGGTCCCTGAGGAGCCTCAGGCTGAATCACAACATTTTTAATATTAGATTTGTGCCATTATAATATTGTTTTTATCGTTGTTGTGAGCCGCCCCGAGTCTTCGGAGAGGGGCGGCATACAAATCTAATAAATTGAATTGAATTGAATTGAAATTGGAACCACTTTCTTAATGACCTGCATTGTCAACACCCCCTACCGGGGGGGGGGGGGAAATTGCGAGCTGTAATTTCAGACAGAGATTCCGGCTTTCTACGAAAGACTTACACTAGATCTCAAGGAAGCTTCAGAAAGTGAAAACAGTGGGAAATTAATTGGAAACCGGTTCCAGAGCAGGTTACATTTGTAGCATCAAGCTCATTCTCTTCTTGAGATGGGTTTGCAGGATAATCCCATTAAAAAACCCTAACTTACATAACTGCTTTTTTAGATATCATCAGAATTCTCACTTAAAGGTCATATTCATTCTGTTGAGACCTCTCATTTTCTTCTCCTTAATGCTCAATTATCGTGCATTTTGGCACTGATTAGGGAAACTTGGATTCTTTTGCAAGAAAGTTTTTAAGGCACTCGGCCAAGTAGACCATAAAAGCTCTACAAGCTTCTACCCAGGATTTCAGAATGCGTAGAGACCTTCCTATAAACCTGTTTCATAGCAAGTGATCTAATTATGATATTTTTTTTAAATTTAAGTTTTACAAATGGATTGATTTTAAAATAAATGCTATTAAGCTCTGTAATACTTTTAACCCCAGTAAGGGTCCCATGGAGTTACTGCATTAATATGACATTCAGAGATTTTGAAGACTAGTTATTTATTCATGCATTTGTAAGACAGCACAACTTTTAAAAAATTAAACCACACACTCTACAGCAGGGGTCTCCAACCTTGGCAACTTTATGACTCGTGGACTTCAACTCCCAGAATTCCTCAGCCAGCATGTGCTGGGTGAGGAATGCTGGGATTTGAAGTGCACAAGTTGTAAAGTTGCCAAGGTTGGAGACCCCTGCTCTACAGGTTATTGAGAAGAATGCCATAGCAATATGTTAAGGAGTGTGCAGGACCCTTGAGTTATCAAGGACATGCACAGAGGAATACGTGGGATTCCAGCCGATATCCACGATATATGAGTAATTATTCAGTCATACAATATAGATACATTAAAGTGTATAAAATAGTGTGTACTTTTAGAAATAGCACAATTAAGTTAAACAGTCTGGTCATTCACATTCGAATCAGTCAATAACTCTCAATACAATAATATTATTACAAGCCTGTCCTTGTATCAGACATACATTACAGATTACAAATACATCAAACCAACACAGAGATTACTACATTAATCACAGTGAATCGGCAGAAAACGAACAGAGAAAGCAGAGAGAGAGAGAATCATGCCCTCTGGCTCCCTCTTATGGCAATTTGTAACACTGCTAAGCTATAGTACTTCAATACAAACAAATATTCATTGTTAGCTTGTTTATATATTGCAAACTCAACTGTTTTGTACAGAGTACTAATACAATATCCACATGCTTGTGACTCAAGCTGGATTGCTATCCCATCAACAATGGATAACCCATTTTTCTGAGCATTGGCTTGTACTTTTAGTATGCTCCTGGGCGGGCAAAAGAGGAATAGTTTTGGATTATCCATCCCTTCCATATAATATTCACAATGTGATGTAATATTAATCTATGAACTTTCTTACCCAAGGCTACCAGTGTTTTCTGAAGACATTTTGTGGTTAGTATGACCATATGCCAAGGCATATAGAGTTACTCTTACCTTCTCACTGAAGTGGTACCTATTTATCTACTTGCATTTGAATGCTTTCAAAATGCTAGGTGGCAGGAGTTGAGGCAAGTAACATGAGTTCACCCCTCATGTGGCAATCAGGTCTCGAACCCAGACTGTTGGCTTTCTAGCTGACCAGCTCAGCACTTTTAACGGCTGAGCCCTCATGCCCCTCCCCCATATTATAGCTTATACAAAAATATAAGAATGAATCTTTTTTTTTTTTTGCTTGTGGACTATAGTTCTTTCCCAAACGTACACGTCAGAGTGAACATTTTTCACCTCAGATGGGGCTGCCTGCAGTAGCAATGGCAATAGCACTTAGACTTATATACTGCTTCACAGGTCTTTGCAGGCCTCTCTAAGCGGCTTTCGGAGTCAGCATATTGCTGCCAGTGTTAGGTAGGAGGTAACCAGGCTGACAGGAATGAAGGCAAGACGAAATTCAGAACTGGAATGCTTTATTACTAACTTCAGCACCACAGGCAACATTATTATTATTATTTATTAGATTTGTATGCTGCCCCTCTCCGTAGACTCGGGGCGGGTGAACATGAGTGAACAGAACACAACTCAGCTGACAGCTCCTTTTATAGTCGAGCTGTCAAACTGGCAACAAATCAGGATGCCCTAATTTCCTGCTAGCTGGCTGCTTGCGTCTTAGCCAATCAGGCTTTGACGTCCAGCCGGCTTGGGTATTTGGGCAGTTAAGTCCAAGGATTTAACATCCAACAGTCTGGGTCCTCATTTTATTGACCTCAGGAGGATGAAAGGCTGACTCAACCCTGAGCTAGTGAGAATCAAACTGCCGAACTGCCGGCAGTTGACAGTCAGCAGAATTAGCCTGCAATACTGCGTTCTAACCACTGTGTCACCATGGCTCGGTGGTATCAGTAGAGATATACCCTTCAGTTGTTTGCACACACACCACCCAAGATTGCATCTCTGGACATATTTGCTACACCTGAAGTGAGCAAAGGAGAGTCAATTTGGCTGGGCTCGAAGCCAACTTGGTGACTCTGGGCTAGTTGTTGTTGTTCAATCTTAGAAAGAAGGCCAGCACAAACCATTCCCAAAAACATTTTGCTAAGAAAACAGCATGGACTTATCCAGGCAGTCAACAGAAGTCAAGGCTTACTTCAAAGGCACACACACACACACACACAAACAAACAAACAGAGAGACAGAGAGAGAGACAGAGAGAGACACACAGAGAGAGAGAGACAGTGAGAGAAAGAAAGAAAGGAAGGAAGGAAGGAAAAAGAAGGAAAGAAAGAAAGAAAGAAAGAGGGAGAGAGAGAGAGACAAGGAAAGGAGGAAAGGAAGAAAGAAAGAAAGAAAAAAGGAAAGAAAGAAAGAAAGAAAGAAAGAGGGAGAGAGAGAGAGGAAGAAAGGAAGGAAGAAAGAAAGAAAGAAAGAAGACCACATCTTCCTGAAATCCAACATGCTTTGTCGAAACAAATAACATTGCTGCATCTCTCCAGAATCACCAAAGGATGGTCTGACCAGTTTGAACACAACAGGAATCAAGGCAAGGTCCTTGGCAATAAGAATAAATTTCCTTACATATTTGGCTAAAGGAGTTAATGACCTGATCTTCTGAATCAGGTACTAATCAGCATTTGAAAATACCGGTAGATGAAATACAATGAGAGATTTGGTAATGTTCAAAGCTTTTCCTTCCCCAGAAATATTGCTTATTGCTTGACAGCGATAGGTTTGGCCTAGTTTCATATGTAGTTGGCCAATATCAAAGCAGTCAAGAGGTGTCTAAAAATAAATACCTGAAGTGTGTGTTTTAATGAACAAAGAAAACATTGTCATTTGGAAACCCAAGTGCTTCTGCTTCAGGCTTTTTTTCCCCTGCAATGTTTTTTTCCCCAATAACAGCAGTTTTACTTGCTCTCTTCCCTGAGCGTTATTGTAACTTTCAGGCTAAACGATTCAGTACAGTCTTGTTTTCTTTCCTCCACAAAGATATATATCCTTTATCTGAAACTTTTAGCAATCTGGCAAGAAAAATTCCTCCCTGGACTGAGTGATTTATAAAGAGTACACACTGATCTGACAACACAGGATGGATTATTAAATGTAATTCACTGTAGCTTTAGTGTCCCTTCTGCAGTGCTTCATCCCTAGATGCTGAAAAATATCTTTGCTCAGGTTAGATGGTCTCTTCCTTTTAATATCTCTCAGCACACCAAAGCCCCCTGCTTGAATAGGAATACATATATATATATACAGGTTGGATTCCAAAGCCAGGATTCTTATTAATAGCTTTGAATTCAAGGGCTGTCACCTGCACGCTTGCAAAATTACAACAGACTGCATGCTGGTCAACAAGCCAAACCTTAGTGCTGTGGTGGGATTTGGTTAACTCATTTTATCCTTGACAAATGGGTATCCAAGGTCTAATAATCACATGGAAATACAGTGGTGCCCCTACCTAAGAACGCCTCTACTTACAAACTTTTCTAGATAAGAACCGGGGGTTCAAGATTTTTTTTGCCTCTTCTCAAGAACCATTTTCCACTTAAAAACCCAAGCCTCCAAAACTGTAACCGGAAAAGGCAGGGAGAAGCCTCCATGGGGCCTCTCTAGGAATCTCCTGGGAAGAAACAGGGCCGGAAAAGGCAGGGAGAAGCCACTGTGGGGCCTCTCATCTCCTGGGCCTCCATCCTCCCTGTGGTTTCCCCAATCGCACACATTATTTGCTTTTACATTGATTCCTATGGGAAAAATGGCTTCTTCTTACAAACTTTTCTACTTAAGAACCTGGTCACGGAACGAATTAAGTTCGTAAGTAGAGGTACCACTGTATTTCTACACATTTTTTTAGAGATATGAAAATTTCCCTTTATTTAAATGACAGGGTCATTCTTTCTCTTTTAGAAGCTTGGTGGTGGTAGTTTTATAGCAGTAGATGAACCAAGCTGGCCTCGCCTGGCTTTGGAAAGGGGCCCTCCAGTGAATATTAAGCCAGTAGGTCAGATTGGGAAATTGAAGAACTAACAGGAAAAAATGAAGGGCAGATCTTGTCTGTGCTGCTGTTAAGAAAACTGCACAGTCCATGAAGATACCAAGAGTTGAACAACTTTTAAACTTTAAATGTACAATCCTATGCATATCTATTAGTAGTAATTTGATGACATTTCAAGGCAATAGTTACAAGGCTACCAATTTAAAGGTTTCACTATTTTTAAAACTCTAGAACCTCTTTCCATCAAGATTTTCCTTCAAATTTACTTTGAGTTTGTTCTTACATTATTTTTGGGCCTCCTTGTTTTCTTTGACTGTAGAGTCAAAGGTAGAATGGGGATGGAAATCTTGTTGCTCACAAATCTTTGGCTTTTTCTATTTTCCGGCCATGGTGATGCAGCATCATTCTCCCTAGCATATCAACCACTATGACGGGCAGTCTCCAGATAGATCTATCTCTTTCTAGTTCACTGCCCAAGCTTGTAACAATATCACATTTAGAATTTGATTGATATATCAGAACATATCCGCATACCTGAAAGTTTTATTGATGATAATGAAGAGGCACCCCGCAACATGAACTGGCTATATTGATTTATTTATTGGATTTGTATGCCGCCCCTCTCCGTGGACATCATTTGCCACTCTTTGGATATGCAAGCTTATTGTTGGATGATATAGCAGCCTGATTCTCTCAAGATGATTGCAAGGATAATGCTAAATTATACCAACTGGAGTTTGTGGGATTGCTTCCTATTGTGTAAACGTTTCCTTTTGTTTTTATATGGTATCTGTTCCAATATTGATACTTTAATTTCATTCCACAATGACCTAGCAGAAAGATTAAGCTAACTTCTACCATGTCACAAAAGTAGTGAATTACCCAAACAGAAGCTCTTCAACGAGTATATTTCCAAACCCTTCGATTCAGTCTCCCCACTACTTCTAGTTCAAGGCCCAACAGCAAGAAGAATACAAACAAACTCAAAGCTTAGTTATCATTTTGCAATATTTTGATTTGTCTTTGCAAAGGCATTGTATTTAATTGCGGATTTGATGGTTTTTTAATATTATGAAATCTTTAAAAACACAAGAACCCCGTCCCCCCCAGAAGGAAGAGTAGGAAAAGCAAAAAGTAAATGGATTTACAAGTATTACGTCAATAAAAATTCAAAGTAACACCAATTCTGCATATGGCTACATATGAAGGGCATACATGGCTTAGGATCTGATTACTTATGGGACTGCATACTGCCTCACATATCCAAGTGACCGGTTAGAGCCCATAGAGTTGGTCTTCTCTGGGTCCCGTCAGCCGATCAGTGTCACCTGGCGGGGCTCAGGGGAAGGGCCTTCTCTGTGGCAGCTCCGACCCTTTGGAATCAACTCCCCCCAGAGATTCATGCTGCCCCCTTCCTCCTGGCCTTTTGTAAGGCCCTAAAAACACATTGTTGCTGGCAGGCTTGGGGCCGCTGAGCATTTATATATGTATGTACGTATGTACGTTCGTACGTATGTACATATGTACATATGTACACATGTACATATAGTATGTATGTATTTGTTTGTTTGTTGGACTTATATGCTGCCCCTCTCTGAGGACTCATGCTCTGGGCGACGGTATGAATGGCTCATTATTAATGTTTTTATTATATGGGGTTTTAGATTAGGTTTTATTTTGTTTTTAGGTTTTATATAGGGTCTCTCAGATTTCGTATTGTACTGATTTTATTATGTAAACCGCCCTGAGTCTGCAGGAGAAGGCCTAGAAATCCAATAAAATAAATAAATAAAATAGTGAAATAACTTAGGTCACTTTAAAACTTCAGATCATAACTAAAATCAATATAATATATATTAATTAAACATAATAACCAGTATAGTATACATTATGGTTGAATTAGATGAAACTTAATAATTTCTGCCTGGATTAAAAATTCTAACCTTTTTTTGCTTGGCATAAAATAACTCAATAACAGCTCAAGGTTGACTCAGCCTTCCATCCTTCCAAGATGGGTAAAATGAGGACCCGGATTGTGGGGGCAATATGCTGGCTCTGTTAAAAGTGCTATTTATTTATTGGATTTGTAAGCCGCCCTGAGTCTAAGAAGAAGGGCAGCATAAAAATCAATCAATCAATCAATCAATCAATCAATCAATCAATCAATCAACCAACCAACCAACCAACCAACCAACCAACCAACCAACCAACCAACCAACCAACCAACCAACCAACCAACCAACCAACCAACCAACCAACCAACCAATCAAGCTAACAAGCTAACAAGCTAACAAGCTAACAAGCTAACAAGCTAACAAACTAACAAACTAACTAACTAACTAACTAACTAACTAACTAACTAACTAACTAACTAACTAACTAACTAAAAACGTTAAAGTGCTATTGTTAGACGGAACCCAAACACTGGGTGCAAAACAAGCTTTTGTGTGGAATTATAATCCAGTAAATATTCCCACATTGAACTGATTTTTAAAAAAATCATATTTGCTTTTCAAATATGTGGCTATTTCTGACATTGATGCACAGCTGAGTTTGCCATTCTTCTACAGAAAGGATTAGACATAATTTCCAGTGAAAAGCAGAGAGACTCTAGCAGCTGTGACTGCAAATAAAGCCTATCTGGTAGAGCTTGAATGAATACGTGGTTTGCTAAAAGTAATTAAAAAAAACAACCCAACAACAACAGTAGGTTGGGAAGAAAACTTAATGTTGTTGCTGCTGCTGGTTTTAATTGACTTTTGAAATCACCAAGGGTTTCTCTTGGTTTTGACAGAAGGTTGGAACAAAACTAAGAAGCCAGCCTTCTGCTGAGATCTGAGGCCTTTCCCCATAGGTACAGCTCTTAAAGCACTCTTTACCCATCGTAACCTTTGCACAAACAATGCTGGGATGATACCTAGCGCCCTGTTTCTGAACTCTAGCTTGCTTCCCTTGCCTCTGTTTGCAATCTTTCTGAGAGGGGTGGGTGGGTTGGGGCAGCTAGGGAAGCCTTGCCTTCTGGAGAACATCCATTTCCATTTATGCACAATACGCCCTCCTCTGTCCTCAGTGGGGCTCCCATTCCATCTGTCTCCGCACCCGAGATTGATGCCAAGGAGTTCAGGCACTATGATAGATGGTCACTGGCAAAGTGAGCTTGACCATAGGTTATCGCAGGCTCTAATTAAGGAAAGACATGGGCTGCTGAGTCAAGGGTCCCTGGCACTGGTGACAATAGGGGCAGCAGCCTCCAAGATCGCAGGGAAGGAAAATGGATCCCTTTGAGTGATTGCATGAGGACTGGATTAATAGTCAGGAAATGAGCTATTATGGTATCCTCAATAGCAGGCGGTTTCATAATGCTCTCACTGTGTTGTGCTTTCCTCTGGCATGAGCAATTTTTTAAAAGGCTCAGCGTACTGCTATACGTTGCTATATTTCCGCCCGAGAAGCATGGTGGCACCAGTTTCATTTTCTGCCTCCTCTTTAATTTTCACTGATTTGGGCAAGTAAGGTTCACCATCTGCTGCTAGATCGGAAAGCACCATTTGGGAATCAGATGCATCATATTTAGATGCACAGACTCATTGCGGGGACACAATCTGTCTACCCAAGTCTTGCTTTAATTTATTTATTATTTATTTATTAATCAGATTTGTATGCCGCCCCTCTCCGCAGACTCGGGGCGGCTAACAGCAGTAATAATACAATGTAAACAAATCTAATATTTAAGTTAATTTAAAAACCCCAATTTAGGAACCAATCATACATGCTGACATACCATGCATAAATTTTATAAGCCTAGGGGGAGGGAAAGTCTCAATTCCCCCATGCCTGACGACAGAGGTGGGTTTTAAGGAGCTTACGAAAGGCAAGGAGGGTGGGGGCAACTCTGATATCTGGGGGGAGTTGGTTCCAAAAGGTCGGGGCCGCCACAGAGAAGGCTCTTCCCCTGGGTCCCGCCAAACGACACTGTCTAGTTAAATGAGAAAGTTCTTCCAATCTGCATTCGGTGCTGCAGTTTATTCAAATTGTTGCACAATGTCAGGTCAGTTCCTTGTATTTATGTATCTATTTAGATTGCACCATTCTCCATTCAAAAAAACCCCCCTCAGATTAAACCCTTAAAAATAATTTTTAAAAAGCTTTAAAACAGCAGCCTGGAGAGAATAAACAACGGAAGGAAGCATAAAATTTAAACCTGAAAGAGATATGGGCATGTTTATTTGGTATGACTACTGTCAGCTACAATTCATCTGTAAAAGCATCCGTTGATCCTTTCCCTCCAAAACCTCTCATCTGTGATGTACTTTTGAGAAGGACGTGTTATGCAGGATTGGTGGAGTGGGAACCAATAAAAGGAACTACAGTATTTTACAAATCAACGTAATGCAATATCATAGAAAGGGAATACAATTAGAGCTGATGATTTGCAAATATATGAGGTGTGTATGTGTGTGTGTAGTCGCTTGTAAGTATAGAAATGGTGTACAAAGCTGGCCTTTTTTTTGTTCTTTAAAAAAAAATATACTCCTTTTTCTCAACATTTATTTCCTAGGAATAAATACGACTATTTTCACTATATTTATATGCATTCTTATTCATGAAATATTTAAACTATATGGAAAACAGCTATGTGCTTCATATTCATGAGTCTTTGTATTTCGATCAAAAATACCTCTTTCAACAGGATAAATTCTCACAGAAAAAAAACATGCTGCTGCCCTGATGGCACTTACCACATCCTGTTCCAGCTGCTGCATCCCTTTCTTGAATGTCATGTGAGCGGTCTTGTCCTATCACGGAGAGAGCAGGATGAGGTCATGAGCAGGACGTGTCATTGGATGCTGCCAGTAAAGAAAAAGACAATTTATCAGATGCGGCTCTATATAATGACATCAGTAAGGAAGAGCAAGTGACAGCAATTAAACTGAACAAGCCACTGCTGTTAATAATAAGGAAATAGAATGGTTGGCTTCACTGGAAGTAGCTTCACCGCTCTTACTTGATGTTGTACATACTCCAGGTCAGTTGGAGGATGATGAAGAAATTGAGGACTCTGATACAGATAGTGTTTATGAATTAGTGGTGGGCCTGGGGTTACAGGTAGTAGAACAGGTGGGAGGCCAGCCACAGGATGTGGCTATGAATCCAGAATCTAGCGAGGAAGAATCAGATGTTCACTGGGTCAATCCTAAATTCAGAAAGGTCCAAAAACGTAAGGAACAGGTGTTTGGAAGAAGATATTAAGGAGAGGAATGGGTTAAATACTGGAGTGATGTATTTGGTACGTCAGGGAGTCAGTGGGGAAGAAGGGTGGAGTTTCAATGTTGTAGGACTAAAATGAAAGGTTTTTTCCGTTCAGCTCCCAAGCAAGCAAATGCATTCTGTGCTATTTTTACAGTCATTTCTGCTGTTTTTGAATCATGCTGTGAGTACATAAATCTTGTTAAACGGAGAAGACTGGGAGGAATGTATGTGGAATGCAATTAAGAAAGATAATGGGGAAGAAGAGGAATGTGCCAGTATGAACTGTAGTGAAGGGAAGAGAAATAAAGATAGAGTTTCTTTGTTTATGAAATACTGCATTTAGTAAGAGTTATTTGCAATAGCTAAAGTTCTACCGGAAACCAGAACACTTGATATGTCGTAAGAATGTTGTAACAACATCAGTGACGTATGAATAATATTTATTTATTTATTTATTTATTTCTTCAATTTCTATGCTGCCCAACTCCGTAGGGATTCTAGGCAACTAATAACAACAACAACAAAAAACAAAAACAAAACAGACAATAACAATAACAATAATACAATGACTCTGGCATAAACCAGTACAGCTGGTCCCAATGGTAAACACTGGGTGCTGTGCCAAAAGACCTTAGCAGACATTTGAAAACAATAAACATTGACAATATCATGATCTGTCCGTTGCAAAAGGTCATTGTACTTGGATCTGCATGCATCATACGAAAAAACATCACCCAGTCCTAGATGCTTGGGAAGTGTCCGACTTGTGATATTGTGAAACAAAATCCAGCATATAAACCTCGGTTGCTGTGTATTACTGTTTTTTGTGAATAAAATAATAATGATAATGATGATGAAGATAATAATAATAATAAGCCAGAGTCAAAGGAAAAGAACTAGAAAAAAGAAATCACAAAATACCGCAGCCTGACCATTGAAACTATGTGATTATGAATGAAACATGTGACAGTGATACTCATTGTCATTGGGGCACTTGGTACGATGTCCAAGAATTTTACAAAATACATCAATAAATTGCAGTTTCCTGCAATAACACCAGTGGAACTATAAAGGAATGTGCTACTTGGAACATCGTACATTTTAAGAAGATACTTTGTTGATACCTAGGACGCTGGCAACAACCCATATAACCCATCAGTGCCAGGCAATATTTGTGATTTTTGTCCCCTTATAAAGCTAAGCAGTAGCCTTACAATATAAATCAGGGAAGACTGAAGTTTGGCTTTTAAAATGATGCCTATTTGCCCTGTCTTCCTCCAAGTAAAAAAATAAAGTGACATTAAAAAAAAATCCAGTGAAGAAATAGCAAGGAGGAGTCTCACCAGTTGTCTATGAAAGCCATTTTGTGAAAGTGCTCATAAAATGTTTTCAAGATTCCAAATACAGTGGAACCCCGACATAAGAGCTGCTCTATTTAAGAGCAACTCGAGATAAGAGCTGGGAGGGGAGAGATATTTTTGTTCTACTTACAAGCCCAAATTCGAGATACAAGCGCCAAGGAGCTGTCTCCTGAAGCCAAACACTAACTTCCGCGTTCGGCTTCAGGAGACAGCTGCGAAGCGGCGTGCGTGTTTTAAAAGGTTGCAGCCGGCCTAGGGGGCTCGGGGGGGTGCTTGCAGCTTTCTTTCTTGCTCTTTTTCTTTCTCTCTTTTACCTTCCCTTCCTCTATTTCTTCTTTTCTTTCTCCTTCCCACCTTCTTCCCTCCCTCCCTCTCTTCACTCATTCCTCTCTTACTCTCCCCTTTCATAAGTTTCCTTGCTTCCTTCCTCTGTTCCTGTCCCTTCCCCCTTTCTTTCTTTCTTTCTTTCTTTCTTTCTTTCTTTCTTTCTTTCTTTCTTGCTCTTTTTCTTTCTCTCTTTTACCTTCCCTTCCTCTATTTCTTCTTTTCTTTCTCCTTCCCACCTTCTTCCCTCCCTCCCTTCACTCATTCCTCTCTTACTCTCCCCTTTCATAAGTTTCCTTGCTTCCTTCCTCTGTTCCTGTCCCTTCCCTCTTTCCTTCCTTCCTTCCCACCCTCCGTCCATTCATTCACCCATTCCTCTCTTGATCGCTTAAAGCCGGTCCCTGGTGCAAAAAGGGTTGGGGACCTCTGTCCTACAGGATTGGGTGGCAGAGAAGTTGAACATATGTAAATTTAAAAGTTTAAGAAAGTTTACAAGTTAAGTGAAAGAAACTTCATTATTCATTTATATGTACATGTACATTTCTTCATTAAAAACATGTCTTTCTGCATAATTTAGACTAACTTATCTCGAGGTACCACTGTATAGTACACATATAGTCCTCAACTTACAATTATTGAGTGATTGTTGGAAGTTACAATGACACTGAAAAAGTGATTTATGACTAATCCTAGCATGTAAAATCATTACGGCATCCACATAGTCACAAGATCAAAATTCAGGTGTTTGGCAACCAGCATGTAGGATGCTTACAGCAGCCTGGAGTCATCTGACAGCTCACATGACTCCAGACCTTCCCAAGGCTTCTGACAAGCAAAGTCAACAGGGGGAAGAAGCTGGATTAGCTTAATAATAATAATAATAATAATAATAATAATAATAATAATAACAACAACAACAACAACAACAACAACAATAATAATAACAACAACAACTAACAATAACAATAACAACAACAACAACAACAACAACAACAATAATAATAATAATAATTTATTAGATTTGTATGCCGCCCCTCTCTGAAGACTCGGGGTGGCTCACAACAACAATAGAAACAATATAACAGTGACACAAATCTAATATTAAAAGAAAAGAGATATAAAACCCCAGCAATTAAAACCATACAACACATATATACTAAACATAAAATATAAAAGCCTGAGGGAGGTGTCTCAATTTCCCCATGCCTGGTGATATAGGTGGGTCTTGAGTAATTTGCAAAAGACAAGGAGGGTGGGGGCCGTTCTAATCTTCGGGGTGAGTTGATTCCAGAGGGCCGGGGCCGCTACAGAGAAGGCTCTTCCCCTGGGGCCCACCAAATGACATTATTTGGTTGACGGGACCCGGAGAAGGCCAACTCTGTGGGACCTTATCAGCCGCTGGGATTCGTGCAGTAGAAGGCGGTTCCGGAGGTATTCTGGTCCAATGCCATGTAGGGCTTTAAAGGTCATTACCAACACTTTGAATTGTGATCGGAAACTGATTGGCAGCCAGTGCAGGCCACGGAGTGTTGTAGAAACGTGGACAAATGCATAATAACAATGTTCTGAATCCAAGGAGGAGCTAGATAATTGATCTCCTTCTGAGCTGTCTGCCACACTCTCCTCCTCCCTGTCACTCATGTCTTCTTGGTCAGAGGAGCCTTCATCAGCAGATTCCACCGGGGGCAAAACAGGCCTGCAGCATGTGGATGTCTCCCCCACATCCACAGTCCTTGGGGCAGGAGCTGGGCCAGAGCTAACCACAACAGTCGCAAACATTATAGTAACATAAAATAGAAAATCCAACCCTTGAGATATCTGATTCTCCAGCAATAGTCTGCGGAACACTGGCTGGGAACATTGTTATTATGCATTTGTGAATTTCCAGTGTTGTTTGACTTGTTACGTCTGGAAGAAAAATATTGTTCCAAATGGATTCTGCCCACAGTCTCAAAGCAAGTCTTGTGTATTTTGAGAGCCTACTGCGGTCCTGCAAGAGGCACCTGTGATTAAAGTTAGACACAACTGTATTGTGGCGTCAGCAATACAAGATCTATCTGCAGGAGAAGACTTATGAGTCCCACAATGTCAGCGGCAGCTTCAGAGAGCACATGATAAATGTGTATATATGCATTGTTATCTTGAGGCATGAGTGTAATGCACAAGATAGCTAGATCAACTTCTGTGTCTTTGAAAATAACGAGGAGTCTCCTCCAAACGCCATAGATATCAGAGGTCTGCAGCCTGTATTTTAAATAGTCTGCTCTGGCTATCATAAAAACACCCAGTCAGCTTCATCATTCTTGCTGTGAGTCGGGGTTGAAAAAAATATTACCAATTCCTAGGCAGCTGACATGGAGTGAAGCTGACTTATGGCAGGTCAGGCTATTTTTCCATTCAGACCAATATTATTTATTCTGAGGGGCGTATGGGATGTTCAGGGAGGGATAGCACCTCTGGTGTAGAGCATGTTGTGTCCTTTCACAGCAGCTCATTTTAGGGCAGCTTTTAGGGCAGCTCATTCACCTTTGGTCCCCACCTGTCACTCAGCTCTGACCTGTGGCTCCCTGTAGCTGTAGCATGCGCAGCGGACACACCCCGGCCAACAGCTTCAACAGGCTGGCCAAACCACGTTGAGAGTAACCGTTGGGTCATTGACCTTCAGTGACATAGGGATTTGTCTATCCCAAGCGTGTGAAGCTGGGGTGGCGCAGTGGTTAGAGTGGAGCATTGCAGGCTGCTTCAGCTAGCTGCTAGCTGTAGTTCAGCAGTTCTAATTTCATCACCGGCTCAAGGTCCCCCTCAGAGAGGGTCCACAACTTGGGCGTCCTCCTCGATCCACAGCTCATATTAGCGAGCGGGACGTTTGCCCAGGTTCGCCTGGTGCACCAGTTGCGGCCCTATTTGAACCGGGGGGGGGGGGGTCACTTCTCACAGTCACTCATGCCCTCATCACCTCGAGGCTCAATTACTGTAATGCTCTCTACATGGGGCTACCTTTGAAAAGTGTTAGGAAACTCCAGATCGTGCAGAATGCAGCTGCGAGAGCAATCATGAGTTTTCTTAAATATGCCCATGTTACTCCAACACTTTGCAGTTTCTGGTCACAATTCAAAGTGTTGGTTATGACCTATAAAGCCCTTCATGGCATCGGACCAGAATGTCTCCAGGACCGCCTTCTTCCGCACGAATCCCAGCGACCAGTTAGGTCCCACAGAGTTGGCCTTCTCTGGGTCCCGTTGACTAAACAATGTCATTTGGTGGGACCCAGGGGAAGAGCCTTTTCTGTGGCGGCCCCGACCCTATGGAACCAACTCCCCCCAGATATCAGAGTGGCCCCCACCCTCCTTGCCTTTCGTAAGCTCTTAAAAACCCACCTCTGTCATCAGGCATGGGGGAATTGAAATATTCCCTTCCCCTAGGCATATAAAATGTATGTATAGTGTGACTGTATGTATGACTGATTTCTTAAATTGGGTTTTTTTAGATTTTTTAACATTAGATTTGTTTACATTGTCTTTTTACTGTTGTTAGCCGCCCTGAGTCTGCAGAGAGGGGCGGCATACAAATCTAATAAATAAATAAAGATCAACTCATCCTTCCATCCTTCCATCCCCATCCAGGTGTTTTCCCCTTTAGTAGGTTCTCTGACTTGTGGAGAACCACTAAACCTGTCCTTCCATCCTTCCAAGGGGCGTAAAATGAGGACCCAGATTGTTGGGGGCAATAGGCTGATTCTGTAAACTGCTTAGAGAGGGCTGTAAAAGCCCTATGAAGCAGTATAAAAGTCTAAATGCTATTGCTATTGCTAAGACAGATTCCGGCAGACTGAGTGGATGGAATCTACTACAATAGGACAATGGTCATGAAGGTGGTCCATGCAAGAGATGTGGTACGCTAAGAGCACGGCAAGACATGAAAAATGCCCTGGTCAACCACTGCACCCAGCCCATCTCCAACTGTCTCGACTCTTGTCCTGCTATTGGAGCAAGATGGAATCTGGGAAGAGAGAGTGAGTCTGTGTGCATCCCTCCCTCACTTTAATCCAATTTACGTGCAAGGCTTGACATGCCCCCCCCCCAATTCCCGTGAAAAGTCCTGTGGCAATGGGCAAGAGATGAAATAGGTATGGATGCACTGGGAGCTGTAGCCATAGACCTGCACACAGGTGATCCAGGTCTAATAGTTTCATCTACATGAAACCGCTGGGTGAGATCATCCAGGGGCATGGGGTGAGGTATCATCAGTTTGCGGATGATACCCAGTTATACATCTCCACCCCATGTCCAGTCAACGAAACAGTGGAAGTGATGTGCCGGTGCCTGGAGGCTGTTGGGGTCTGGATGGGTGTCAACAGACTCAAACTCAACCCGGATAAGACGGAGTGGCTGTGGGTTCTGCCTCCCAAGGACAATTCCATCTGTCCGTCCATAACCCTGGGGAGGGAATTATTGACCTTGGGCGTCCTCCTCGATCCACAGCTCACAATAGAGAAACATCTTTCAGCTGTGGCGAGGGGGGTGTTTGTCCAGGTTCGCCTGGTGCACCAGTTGCGGCCCTATCTGGACCGGGACTCACTGCTCACAGTCACTCATGCCCTCATCACCTCGAGGTTCGATTACTGTAACGCTCTCTACATGGGGCTACCTTTGAAAAGTGTTCGGAAATTTCAGATTGTGCAGAATGCAGCTGCGACAGCAATCATGGGCTTCCCAAGGTATGCCCATGTTACACTAACACTCTGCATTCTGCATTGGTTGCCGATCAATTTCCAGTCACAATTCAAAGTGTTGGTTATGACCTATAAAGCCCTTCATGGCATCGGACCAGAATATCTCCGGGACCGCCTTCTGCCACATAAATCCCAGCGATCGGTTAGGTCCCACAGAGTTGGCCTTCTCCAGGTCCCATCGACTAAGCAATGTCATTTGGCGGGACCCAGGAGAAGAGCCTTCTCTGTGGTGGCCCCGACCTTCTGGAACCAGCTCCCCCCAGATATCAGAGTTGCCCCCACCCTCCTTGCCTTTCGCAAGCTCCTTAAAACCTACCTCTGTCGTCAGGCATGGGGAAATTGAAATTTCCCTTCCCCCTAGGCTTATAGAATTTATACATGGTATGCTTGTATGTATGAGTGGTTCTTTAAATTGGGGTTTTTCAGATTTTTTTTTTTATGCAGACAAGTAACAAAATCTCAAAGAAAACATAAGGTAACACCATTCACCATTGGCACCTGGAACGTGAGCACAGTTCAAGACAGCCCCTTAGCAAATCGACCAGAAAGAAGAACAGCCCTGGTCTCCAGAGAGCTCCCAAGATTTAATATCAATATTGCAGCCCTGTGTGAAACTCAACAAAGGCCAACTCACAGAAACAGGAGGTGATTATACTGATGTGGATGCAGCAATAACGAATGTTGTGAATCTGGAGTTGGCTTTGTGGTTAGAAATCATCTTTTCTGCAAACTTGCCAGTCTTCCCAAGGGAGTGAATGACCGACTGCATCTCCCACTGCGGAGAGGAAAGCAAGCCACACTAATCACTGCCTACGCGCCCACAATGACGAACCCAGATGAAGTAAAGGACAAGTTTTATGAAGATCTTGATGCCCTACTTTCATTCATGAAGCACACCGACAAGCTGATTCTACTTGGTGGTTTTAACACGAGAGCAGGATCCAATCACTCAACCTGGTCATTGGAAAAAATGGAATTGGCAAATGTAACAGCAATGGCCTATTACTACTGAAGACATGTGCGGCTCGTGATGTAATCATCACCAATACCATCTTTCATCTGCCCACTCATAAAAAGACGTCCTGGATGTACCCACGCTGCAACCATTGGTATCTTATTGATTATGTCATTGTGTGGAGGAAAGACAGACTGGATGTAAGGGTGACCAAGACCATACTGAGGGCTGACTGTTGGATTGACCATAGGCTCATCTCCAAACTAAGCTGTCACATCAAGCCAAAGAGACGTCCACAGGGAAACAAAGCTGTGAATAAATGGATCAATGTCAGTAAATTGAACAACACAGCAGCTTCACTAGCAGAAGATCTTGACAACCAACTCTTAGAGATGCAATTAGAGGTAAATGCTGAGAAGAACTGGGAAGACTTTTGGGACATTGTGCACTTTTCTACACTAAAGGTTCTAGGACCCTCACATAGGAAACAGCAGGACTGGTTTGACGAAAATGATGAAGAGATCAAGGCCCTGTTTGCTGAAAAGTACCACCTTCACCATGCTTATCAAAATTACCCATCAACAATAGCTAAGAAAAATACCTTCAACAACACTTGCAGGATTGTTTAGAGCTCGCTTTGCAAGATGCAGGACTCCTGGTTGAGTATCAAAGCAGATGAAATTCAGAAGTTTGATAGAAACATTGTTAAATGATTCTATGAAGCCCTCAGTTCCGTGTATGGACCTCAGCCCTCAGGGAGCTCCCCTCTACTGGACATGGCTGGTGCAACTCTCATCTCTGAGAAGACCCTAATTCTACAGCATTGGGCCGAGTACTTCCAATCTGTATTGAACCACCCATCTTCCATCAACAATGATGCGATTGAAAGAATGCCAGATATCAACCACAGCTTGAATTCCACACCATCAAAGACTGAAACCCTACAGGCCATCAACCAGCTGTCTAGTGGCAAGGCCCCAGGTTCTGATGTGATACCAGCAGAGATTTATAAGGATCTGGAACCACTTCCACAAGACCTGCCTCTGTAGAATTCTGAGGATCTGGAATAGGATAAGGTGCCTAACACTGAGGTCCTCTCCAGAGCAGGCTGCCACTAATGCCCACCCTGCTGATGAAAGCCCAGGCACTTTGGGCAGGCCATGTTGCTAGGATGCCAGACCATCACATCCCCAAAAATCTCCTCTATGGTGAGCTGCCTAAAGAAAAGTAATCGCACGGGGAAAAAGGAAGCAATATAAAGACACGCTGAAAGCCTCCTTCAGGTCCCTCGATATGGACAACACCTCTGCAAAACCCTGGCACACGATTGATCAACATGGCGCACACTGATCCACCAAGACTGCCAGACATCTGAGGACAGAAGAACAGCCATAGCAGAAGAGAAGCGAGCACTCCGCAAAGCCAGAACTACAAATGCGGAGATAATGGTGCTGACACTTGTCTGCCCAACATGTGGCAGAACATTTCGTGCCCGTATAGGCCTTACCAGCCACCTACGGACACATCGCATACAGCCCACAACCCATTAGATGTCAAGGTCTTCTTTGAACATGATAGATGAACATCATCATCATTTATTTTGATGAGCAGTGAGAGTTGGGGCTCTCAGGAAAACCTCTTTTTCTCACCTGCCATCTGTCCTTTGATCATCTCCTGCCCAATGCAAGTGATTTATTTATTTATTATTTATTTATTAATTAGATTTGTATGCCGCCCCTCTCCATACACTCGGGGCGGCTAACTACAGCAAAAAGACAATATGAACAAATCTAATATTAAAAGTAATGTGAAACCCCACCCCCAGATTAAGAAACCAATCATACATACAGGCATACCATGCATAAATTTTATAAGCCTAGGGGGGAGGGAATATCTCAATTCCCCCATGCCTGACGACAGAGGTGGGTTTTAAGGAGCTTACGAAAGGCAAGGAGGGTGGGGGCAACTCTGATATCTGGGGATACGCTGCACAAACAGCATCTGCTACCCCTGAGTTGCAATCCATTTTATGTAGGAACAAGGGAGAGCATATCATATCTAGGTGCCAATAATTTAAAAAGAACACACATGGTTTATTCTCTGATAACCAACAAGCAGGATAATGCTGGCCCGAGGACTAGAGTTGGGGGCTTCTTCCTTCTAGAAGTGATGCAGGAAGAAGAACCATTGCTGTGGCTCCTAAGATTGCCCAGAGTCATTAGAAGCTGAGGCATCAATTGTATTTTTATCCTAAAAGGAGTGATTTCATTCATAAAAATGCCATGTCGATCCTTTACAGGAAGCCAGAGAAAACTCTATTACAATCTATTCCATCTTCTTCTTAGATGTTTAATCAATAGGAGACATTTATTTGCTATTTTCCACATTGAACTTGGACCCCTATTCTTTCTTCAATTCCATGCAATTTTCCTTGATCTTCCTGAATGTAATGGTAGTCTTAACTTTAATATTTCCTTGAAAAAGAAACAAAGTGTTAATTACATCAAATGTAAATTATTTTTCTCCCTCTCCCTCCCTCTCTCCTCAGTTGACCAGGAACTGTTTTCCAAGAGATTTTTAAAGACCTGCCTCATTTAAAATAAAAGGCCTTCTGAAAGTTTTTCTAGATGTGGAATGTGTATAAGAAGGTTGATTTCCAAGGCAGCAAAGGCCAAAGAGCAAACTGCTTCTGATTTCATCTTCCTTGAATTTGAGTGGCCCAAACAATCGGTTGAAACGAAGGGGGCCATCAGCACTCGTTTCTCAAAGAAGGTTTCCTTTCTCTTTCAGGGAGGCTTCATTTGACAAGAGTTGAGATGTATGACCATTAAATTGCTTGCAGATTTGACCCGTGTGTCCGTAATAACAATAATAAAAAAAATACCTGTTGGGCTGTTAAGTCTGCCAAACATTTCAAAGGAATTCTTCCTTCAAGATCTAATACATCATGTAATCTTGTTATAGCAGATTAGGACGTAACACAATATAACATGACACAACACAGCAATCCTTGACATATTGTTTCAGAAATTTAACAAACAGTATCTTTTGAACCTCTCATGTTATCAGTTTGAATAATGAATGTGATTCCTCCCACATTTCTCACAGCAGTTGGAAGTGAAATGAAGAGGCAATGTGGTGTAACTAGACATATTTGATTCTACCTCCTGACACAAGATAGCTGTCATGGCACCAGAGGATAAGATGTCAGTTGATATCAACTTGAAGCTGGTTTTTTTTAAAATAAAGTTCATAGAGTTTGAGGAGGGTGGAACTTAATGATGGTAAAAGCACAAGAATTATGCCTTATCTCATTTTACTGTGGAAATATTTTCTGTGCTACACCCTTTGATTCAGAAAATAATAGACATTCTTGCATATCCAGCAAAACACTAACACTAACAATTTTCATATCAGGGTGAAGGATTTAAGCCATGATGGTACTTTCAATTTTAAGTAACCCTAGAGGCCAGCCTTTAGTCACATTTAAAGGGAACTCGAGTTAACTTCTGCAGTATACAGTTTGTTGCTGAGTGTTTTCATACATAACATTTTCCAGATATATCAAATTTTCTTGTTTTGCATTTTGGCACCTCAACATAAGCAAACTCTCAACAATTCTGGATAGGTGAAATCTAATACACTGAATCTAAGAGCTACTCAGGGGAAAAACTATTATTTCCATTTAGAATATTTCCAATTTTTTTGAATTAAAAAGCTTCTTTTATTTACACAAACATTAAAAATATTGGACATTTTGTGACCATCCTGTTTAGTCATTTCTTTGCATAATATTTACATAATAATAAATGCCATTATTGTTCAAAGAACATTGCTTTTTAAATCTTACCTAAGTATCCCTCATCACTATTAATTGATTTCTGAACCTTCTTTTAGTTTCCCTTTTTAAAATTCTCACTCTTTATTTTATCGACCATATTTATTTATTTGTTTGTTTGTTTATTTGTTTATTTAGTTATTTGTTTGTTTATCTATCTATCTATCTATCTATCTATCTATCTATCTATCTATCTATCTATCTATCTATCTATCTATCTATCTATCTATCTATCTATCTATCTATCTATCTATCTAGTCTGTCTGTCTATCTATCTATCTATCTATCTATCTATCTATCTATCTATCTATCTATCTATCTATCTATCTATCTACCTACTACCTACCTATCTAATCTATCTATCTATCTATCTATCTATCTATCTATCTATCTATCTATCTATCTATCTATCTCTCTCTCTCTCTCTCTCTCTCTCTCTCTCTCTCTATCTATCTATCTATCTATCTATCTATCTATCTATCTATCTATATATCTAATCTATCTATCTATCTATCTATCTATCTATCTATCTATCTATCTATCTAATCTAATCTAATCTATCTATCTATCTATCTATCTATCTATCTATCTATCTATCTATCTATCTATCTATCTACCTACCTACCTAATCTATCTATCTATCTATCTATCTATCTATCTATCTATCTATCTATCTATCTATCTATCTATCTATCTATCTATCTATCTATCTATCTATCTATCTATCTTGTCTGTCTGTCTGTCTGTCTGTCTGTCTGTCTGTCTATCTATCTATCTATCTATCTATCTATCTATCTATCTATCTATCTATCTACCTACCTACCTACCTACCTACCTACCTAATCTATCTATCTATCTATCTATCTATCTATCTATCTATCTATCTATCTATCTATCTATCTATCTATCTATCTATCTATCTATCTATCTATCTATCTATCTATCTACCTACCTACCTAATCTATCTATCTATCTATCTATCTATCTATCTATCTATCTATCTATCTATCTATCTATCTATCTATCTATCTATCTATCTATCTATCTACCTACCTACCTACCTACCTACCTACCTACCTACTCTATCCATCTATCTATCTATCTATCTATCTATCTATCTATCTATCTATCTATCTATCTATCTATCTATCTATCTATCTAATTTGTATGTAGGACTCTGGGTGGCTTACAACAAATAACAACGATATTTAAAAAAACAATTTAAAAAATAATTTCAAAACCCTAGCAAAAGTAAAACTTTTTTGTTTCTATCCAATGATAAAAATTATTCCATATTGCATAGTATTCGGTCTCCCTCTTGTCCTTCATTTCCAGTGATAGTCTATCCATTTCTGCACAAGTCAATATTTTTTCTGTTATTTCTTCTTCTGAAGCAGTTTCTTCATTTTTTAATATTGTGCTTATACCAATCCTGCTGCAGTTGTTATATGTAGAATTAAATATATCTGTCCTTTTTCATATTTTTCATGAGTAATTCCTACTAGAAACAGTTCTGGCTTCATTTCTATGTCTCTGCCTAGTATCTCTTCTTAACCTGATCCCAAAATTTCTTTGCTTTTTTACATAACCACCACATATGGTAATAAGAACCTTTCGTTATTTTACATTTCCAAAATTGTGCCAAGATTTTTTAAAATCCATTTTTGCTAATTTTGTTGATGGCATCTGCCACCTGTAAAACTTTTTATTTAAATTTTCTTTGTAGACTGTGGCCAAGGTCAATTTTCTATTCCTATCCCATAATTCTTGCCATTTATTCAAAGTAATGTTATAGGGTATTCCCATTCTAAAGTACCCTACAGGAGTAAAATCCGGCAGGTTCTGATAGATTCTGGAGAACTGGTAGGGGAAATTTTGAGTAGTTTGGAGAACTGGCAAATACCACCTCTGGCTGACTCCAGAGTGGGGTGAGAATGGAGGTTTTGCAATATTTTTTATCTGCATGCCCACTAAGCCACACCCACAGAATTGGAATTTTTAAAAATTGGATTTCACCACTGCTTATGGTGCTATATTTTTAGAATACAATGATGTAAAAGTAATGCAAAACTAAATTTTACTTGAACATGAAAATGTTTAGAATTGCAGACTTCCTTGAAAGAATACTTCCTTGAAATATAGAAGAACCTTTAAGATCCTTTCCAACACTATGACTGGATGATTTATTGATTGACTGAATACAATTATGAATTGCATTTCTTATTTAGCAGGTGCCTGTTGTGGTTCAGCCTGGGACCCCTCCGGGAATGGCTGATTTGCTGTCGGTGTCCGGCTCAGAGGCTGAGGACCAGGAGGGGCAGACTGATGAAGAAGCTGAATCCCAGGCTGAAGATGAAGGACAGCCAGAGTTCCACCAGGGGGAGCTCTCCCCAGCAAGCAGCCTGGATTCCCTGGGGGAAGATGCTAGTGACTTCATAGATATGCGACAGAGGAGAGCTAACGAGAGAAGAACGCAATTGGCCAGATATTTCCAGCATTAGGGGTCGCA
This sequence comes from Erythrolamprus reginae, assembly GCF_031021105.1. Lineage (NCBI taxonomy): Eukaryota > Metazoa > Chordata > Lepidosauria > Squamata > Dipsadidae > Erythrolamprus > Erythrolamprus reginae. The sequence continues at coordinate 193,596,630 of NC_091950.1, forward strand.
GCTGGGTTTGGGTGTGGTGCTTGGGAAAGGATAAAAGGCGGCCCCACCCTTCCTGGCTTGTGGAGTTTTATCTTGGAGATTCGTGAGACCTGTTTGTGAACTTTGGTGGCTACAATCCTGGTTTGTGCCTTGGACTCTTGAAACCTTGGGGGGGGGGGGGGGGTGCCAGCAAGAAGCTTTTGGAATTGACTGGACATCAGGACCCTGTTGTAAAGTATTGTAACCTGTCTGCTGTGAAGACAGGTTTTCCTTTGTGCTTATTTTTTCCTGCTATAAATTACTTTTGGATTTTACCAGAGTGTCTGGCTGTTTTTCAGTGGGTGTGGAGGTCTGGGAAAACCCAGACAGAACAGGTGCCTTAGGTGATACATTATAAAGATACCACTTAAAACTTCACAAAACTAAAGAATAAAAGCATGGAGGATCAGGGTAAATTGGTGTCTGGGTAATTTTAGTTACTAAAATAGGATGATAATGATGAAAACAAAAACAAAACATTCTAATTCAAGGTATTTGGAGAGATAAACCTAAATCTCAGGTTTCTAGATATATGCCTGTGAAATACTTTTACAAGTAACTCTAAAATGAACCTCGGTATAGCTTTTGTATGGGTCATGACTGATGGTAGGCAGCAATGTTGAGGGAGATGATTTCTCTATGGAAAATGGAGAGGCACAAATCCATCCCCATCTCTTCAAAGAGCTGCCATGCCTGCTGTTTGAAAATATGGAAATTGATTTATGTACTGTATCTCCAAAATCTCAGAGGGGTTGAGGCTTAGAGGTCCAATACAGGGGTTTGTTGTTGGCTCAAGAGATCTACGTTCAGATTCACATTAAACTGTTTGGTGACAACCTGTTTCATAGAATTTATGAAGTTCAAATAGGGAACAAAGTGGAGATGAAATAGCCATTTATGTTGTATTCTATACATGGGTTTGTGACACTTTATACGAATATAGACTCAAGAGAATTTGTCAGTGAGCTTGTCCAACATGCTCTTCCATTAATCATGATTAACAAAGCATAGAGCAGAAAGCCAAACTATGATGGCTTAATGTGATCATTTAGGTTACACAACATAAGGCATAATGTGGTTTGCTGGTTTTGATTTAGTTTTTAAGCCATAGTTTAATTTTAGCATGTTATGAGAATCCAGGCTATGTGTATATATTTTCTTGTAAACTGCTGTTGAGGGTTGCTATCAACAAATACATGGTACTCTGTGTGCGCGCATTTATTCAGCGCAACAATCAATAAAAATAAATAAATATGAATGCTCATGCTGCGAATCAGCTCAGTGTTTATAATATTTGTCATGGCTTTGCTACAATCTCCTGAAGACAGAGATAGATTTCAGATATTAACCGGTAATTTATTGTTAAAATATTACTGAAGAGCCAAATCTGGGTATGGACCTGTTTATAGGCAATAATTGTATTGCACCAGAGGTGTATTTTCTTTAAGCCTAGAAAGTAAATTTTGTACTGTCAGATGGTGAGGAATTTTTCCCTTTTTCCTTTTCCTTCCCCTCCCCTCCCTCTTCCTCTTCCCCTTCTTTTCCTTTCCTTGGCCAACTTGCCTGTGCTGGAAATAGAACATTATCAGCTATACAATGCAGGCTTTCCACAAAAGATAGCTTTAATAGATCTATTCCACCACACTTTCATTAAATATGAGCTAAACAAACACCCTGGAATTAGCCATTCAGCTTCAACTTCCTTTCTGTTTTAATTTCTTCAGATAAACTCTCCAGCTTTACACCAGTCCCCTGGGGCAAACATTGAAGGTCATCTAATTTAGCAGAGTGAAGTTTAATTTTCCAAAGGAAAGGGTTATTAATTTGCCTAGGTTCCTTTTGTTGCTCTTTGAAATCTCCAAACACTGGTGTGTTGCCAGCAGATCTTCAATGAACTGATGCCAGAGTTTGCACCGGCCAAATCCCACCACCCAGCCCATCTCTTCCCACACACTGCAGCTCCTGGAACAAACAGAACTGGCAATGAGACAAGGGCAGTGAAGGGCTACCAAAATTATTACTACCACACTGTGGGCGTGGCTTATGCAGGACACCCTGCATTTTCTTCCAACACCTTTCAGTGCAAATTGGATGCTCTGGGGTGCAGCTCCATTTTCGCTACCCCACTGCGTTCCCCCCCTCTCTGTCCAATCAGTAGCCTAGCCCTGCACAAGGGACATGCTTCTCCTTGCATTGATATGGGTTGGTTTGACTTAGCCATTTCTCAGGGAAAAGACAAATGAGAATGCCTCACAACATTCCAACCCCATGCTTTTCAAAAGGGAAAGCAAATCCTACACCAGTGATGGCGAACCTATGGCAAGGGTGGCACACAGAACCATATCTTCTGGCATGCAAGGTGTTGCCTTAGCTCAGCTCCAGTGTACATATGTGTGCCGGCCAGCTGATTTTTAGCTCACATAGATTTATTTATTTATTGGATTTGTATGCCGCCCCTCTCCGTGGACTCGGGGCGGCTAACAACAGTGATAAAAACAGCATGTAACAATCCAATACTAAAACAACTAAAAAACCCTTATTTATACAACCAAACATACACACAAACATACCATGCATAAATTGTAGAGGCCTAGAGGGAAAGAATATCTCAGTTCCCCCATGCCTGATGGTAGAGGTGGGTTTTAAGGAGATTACAAAAGGTGAGGAGGGTGGGGGCAACCCTAATCTCTAGGAGGGAGAGTTGGTTCCAGAGGGTTGGGGCCGCCACAGAGAAGGCTCTTCCCCTGGGTCCCGCCAAACAACATTGTTTAGTCGACGGGACCTGGAGAAGGCCAACTCTGTGGGACCTAACTGGTCGCTGGGATTTGTGCGGCAGAAGGCGGTCCCGGAGATAATCTGGCCCGGTGCCATGAAGGGCTTTATAGGTCATAACCAACACTTTCAATTGTGACCGGAAACTGATCGGCAACCAATGCAGACTGCGGAGTGTTGGTGTGACATGGGCATATTTGGGGAAGCCCATGATTGCTCTCGCAGCTGCATTCTGCATGATCTGAAGTTTCCAAACACTTTTCAAAGGTAACCCCATGTAGAGAGCGTTACAGTAGTCGAGCCTCAAGGTGATGAGGGCATGAGTGACTGTGAGCAGTGACCCCCGGTCCAGATAGGGCTGCAACTGGTGCACCAGGCGAACCTGGGCAAACGCCCCCCCTCGCCACGGCTGAAAGATGTTTCTCTAATGTAAGCTGGGGATCGAGGAGGACGCCCAAGTTGTGGACCCTCTCTGAGGGAGTTAGTAATCCCCCCCCAGGGTAATGGACGGACAGATGGAGTTGTCCTTGGGAGGCAAAACCCACAGCTACTCCGTCTTATCAGGGTTGAGTTTAAGTCTGTTGACACCTATCCAGACCCCAACAGCCTCCAGGCACCGGCACATCACTCTGGGAGGGCATTTTTAGCTTCCAGAGAGAATCTGGGGGGGGAGGAAAGGTGTTTTTACCCTCCCCCGGCTCCAGCAAAACCTTTGGAGCTTGGGGAGGGCAAAACACAAGCCTACTAGGCCCATCAGAAGTTGGGAAATGGACCATTTCTGGCCTCCAGAGGGTCTCCAGGGGACAGGGGAACCTGTTTTTACCCTCCCCAGGCATTGAATTGTGGGTGTGGGTACTTGCGGATGCGCGATAGCCCGCACGCATGAGCTTTTGGCACCCGAGGGAAAAAAGGTTCACCGTCATTATCCTACACCATGCTGTTTGAGGGCAGAGAAACACAGGTCAGCCAGGAATCAACATTTGACCATTCAGTGAGATTTACTTTCAAGTCAACATGCTGAAGAATCCAGCAAACTGCAGGTAGTCCTTGACTTACAACAATTCATTTTAGTGACTATTTTCAAGTTACAACAGCAGTGAAAAAAGTGACTTATAACACCTTTCCCCACTTCCAGCCATTACAGCATCCTCATGGTCACATGAACAAAACTCAGCTGCTTGGCAAGAGATTCATATTTATGACTGTTGCAATGTAGCCAGCGCCATGGGATCACTTTTTCTGACCTTCTGACAAACAAAGTCCACTGGGAAGCCAGATTCACTTAACAACTGTGTTATTAACTGAGTCACTGCAGTGATTCATTTAATACCCGTAGCAAGAAAAGTTGTAAAATGGGGCAAAACTCACTTAACAAGTGTCTCGCTTGGTAACCCAAAAATTTGGGCTCAATTGTAGTCATAAGTCAAGGACTACCGGTACTTTAGGAAACCAAGTTGGATGCTATACACCCAGAATTTAACCCAGAATTTCTGAGCCAGTTTCCTGAATATATCTTTGGACTTGTTTCTTCCCTGCTTAAAAGACTAAAAGTGATCAATTGCCCAAAAGAACAATTATCAACAAAAGCTGTTTTGCAAAAAGCAGATAGGATGGTCGAAGCAGGGTCTGCAGTAGAATATGGCAACAGCGAAATATTAAAGTTTGTTGCAAAAATCAAACCAGAAGCACACACATATGCCTGATTCAGCTGGATTCAGTAACTTCTTTATAAACGTAATAACTGATAAATTTACAATACCATTAGCAGAGTTGTTCTTCAAGTAGTTATAGACAGCAGAGAACAGTTAGTTTCATTTCAGCAGAGTTCAGAGAGGAGAGTGCAGAGTGAGCCAGGCCCAGCCTTAAGCTTCAGTTTTGATTCTCTGCACAGACTCAGAAGTGTTTGGCTCTCATTGGCTGACTTAATTGCTACGCCTATTCATTGGCTGACCTTGTTAACACGGCTCTCCCAGTCCATGAATATCTTAACACAAAATATCTTATGCCTTGTCTTTTCCTAGGACCTTCCATTTCATTGCTGATCCTTGTCCTTCAGCTAACAATTTGCTTTTCTATCCTTTGCAACATGCTCAGCTCAGCATGACACGGCTGCTCTGTGCTTTCCTGCAGTTTCTCTCTCTCTTATTTTCTTAAAGCTCTTTAAATAAATTTCTTGAGCCAGTGAACTACATCTCCCTCTTGAGCGACCAAAGTAATGGTGTTGGCAGCTGTAACATTGGAAATAAAAGGAAGAAGTAGGGCCATGACTGGAATTTTACTGCTGCTGTTTTGAGTTTCAGCTATTCTGATCCATCTCTTTCTGGTTTCCCCCCATTCTTCTCTCCTTCATTGGATTGGCTTTGTTGCTAGATTCATGGCTCGCTTTGCCTCAGGAGCTCAAGTAAAGTTATGGGAATATCTTCTCTCCCACCTCCACCACACTTATGGTTCTGCTGAGGTAAATTGATCAGAAAAACAAGGACTGGCCCAATGTCTTGCACAGACTTGATCCCGTTCTGGGGTAGAAGTGATCTTTGTTTAATGACCACTCTTTCAGGGACCATTCAAAAGCTGTGATGTTGATAGTGCTAAGTTCCAGCTAAGTTCCTTGAAGTGATTTGACACCCTTGCTTAATGACCCACAGTGATTTGCTTAATGACTGACAACCAGGACTGCTGAAATTGCCGTTGCTAAGCAACAGGGTCACGCGATTTCCAACGTTATGGTTGTGTCACTTTGCAATGGCGTTTCCACTCTGAATTGCCACATAAATTGAGGACTACCTGTTGATGCTCCTTATTTAGATATGGATAAGTATCAAGGGTGGGGACACATGAGAAAATTGCCCATATGTTGATTTCCTAAGGTAGTGATGGCAAACCTTTTCTTCCTTGGGTGCCACAAACATGATCAATTTCCGGTCACAATTCAATAATAATAATAATAATAATAATAATAATAATAATAATAATTATTATTATTATTATTATTATTATTACATTGGTTGCCGATCAGTTTCCAGTCACAATTCAAAGTATTGGTTATGACCTATAAAGCCCTTCATGGCATCGGACCAGAATATCTCCAGGACCGCCTTCTGCCGCATTAATCCCAGCGACCGGTTAGGTCCCACAGAGTTGGCCTTCTCCGGGTCCTGTCGACCAAACAATGTCATCTGGCGGGACCCAGGGGAAGAGCCTTCTCTGTGGCGGCCCCGACTCTCTGGAACCAGCTCCCCCCGGAGATTAGAACTGCCCCCACCCTCCTTGCCTTCTGTATACTCCTTAAAACTCACCTCTGCCGTCAGGCATGGGGGAATTGAGGCATTCCCCCCTCCCCCGGGCCTATACAATTTATGTATGGTATGTCTGTGTGTATGTCTGGTTTAATAATGGGGTTTTTTAAAATGTTTTTTAAATTTATTAGATTTGTTGTGAATTGTTTTATTGTATGTTGTGAGCCACCCCAAGTCTATGGAGAGGGGCGGCATACAAATCGAATAAATAAATAAATAAATAAATAGATAGATAGATAGATAGATAAATAAATGTTTGTATAAGCTGTCGCACATGTGCGAGTGCCCACACCTGCTAACCACAACCACACCCATAATTCAATGCCTGGGGATGGCGAAAATGGCCTCCCACATCCCCTGGAGACCCTCTGGAGGCCTGAAACAGGCCATTTCCTAAACTCTGATGGGCCCGTTAGGCCCATTTTTCACCCTCCCCAGGCTTCAGAAAAGCCTCTGGCAGAGATGCCCCCCCCCCCCCGGAGAGTTTCTGGAAGCTGAAAATGCCCTCCCAGAGCCTCTGGGCCAGCCCGGCATGCATGTACACATTGGAATTGAACTAGGGGTAACCGCTCGCTTGCCAGCAGATATGGCTCCGCCTGCCACCTGTGCCACCCATGCCATAGGTTCATCATCACTGTCCTAAGGCACAGCTAGCAAAAGATACCCAGCCTGAACGCAAGGAACTCTCTACTCCAGAGAAGCAGCTATCCTCTTCTTATTTTGAGATAGGAAGGCATTTGATGTTAAAAGCAGGGAAAGCAATTAGAGAATGTGAGCGGCAGGGAGTCAAGGAACAGGAGGGAGTTTGTGATGCAGGAGGGGAAAAGAACACAATCCATTAACCTAAAAGCTATGCCCAGCCTCGCAAAGAACAGTTCCCTGATTCTTCTTGTGTTAATCTGCAATGTGAAGGCAATACTGCAGATAAGTGTGTATCTGCAGAGAAACAAAAAAACTGTGCAGAAACAGCTGTTTAGCATAAAACGAGTGCAAGAGTGATGGCAAGCTGTGATATGATGATGACATTATTAGAGGTCTATCTCTCTGATAAACAACACAATAACAGAAGTAGACGGTGGAATCATGAATGCATTTATTATAGGAAAAGGAGGATAGGATGAATAGGAGAAATATTGGATGGTAAGAGTGTTTTCCTCTCATGCAGTCTCTCTTCCAACAACATAAAAACCTATATTTAATATATAATCCCTTTCAGAACTTGACCCAATACACTTTGGGGAGTATACTTTTTCACCCCAAAGTCATTCCACCTGGATTTTTGGGTGGCATTTTCTCTTTAGGTCAGGGGTCCACAAACTTGGCAACTTTAAGACTTGTGGACTTTAAGACTTGTGGACTCCCAGCTATGTGGGCTAGAGCAGTCTGGGAAGTAAAGTCCACAAGTCTTAAAGTTGCCAAGTTTGAAGACCTCTGTTTTAGGCCCTTCCATTTTATTCATCTGTTATATAAAGAAGTTAGTTCTAGCAGCAATTGTAAGTTCAGATGTGAAAACTGAATTCAAATGGTTGCTATTTGTTGCATTAAGTTGAATGGATTTTTTTTTAAAGTTTAAGTTTTAAGTTTAATTGGATTTGTATGCTGCCCCTCTCCGAGGACTTGGGGCAGCTCACAGCACATAACAAAACAGTAGAAAAACAATCCAATTAATAACATAAACAATCGTTAAAAAATTCTAATTTTAAAACTTCAATTAACAATTCATACAACAGTCGTACTAGGAAACATCACCTCGAGTTTCGACTACTGCAACGCTCTCTACAAGGGGCCACCTTTGAAAAGTGTCTGGAAACTCCAGATCGTGCAGAATGCGGCCGCGAGAGCTATCATGGGACTACCTAGATTTGCCCATGTCTCTCCAACATTCCATGGCCTGCACTGGCTGCCGATTAGTTTCCGGTCACAATTCAAAGTGTTGGTAATGATCTATAAAGCCCTACACGGCATCGGGCCAGAATACCTCCGGAACCATCTTCTGCCGCATGAATCCCAGCCACCGATAAGGTCCCACAGAGTCGGCCTTCTCCGGGTCCCATTGATTAAACAATGTCATCTGGCGGGCCTCAGGGAAAGAGCCTTCTATGTGGTGGCCCCGGCCCTCTGGAATCAAGTCCCCCCAGAGATTAGAACTGCCCCACTCTCCTTGCCTTTCGTAAATTGCTTAAGACCCACCTATGTTGCCAGCCATGGGGGAATTGAGATACCCCCAGGCTTATATAGTTTATGTATGGTATGATTGTGCTGTATGGTTTTAATGATGGGTTTTAGATATTGTTAAATATTAGATTTGTTATATTGTTATTATTGTTGCTGTGAGCCACTCCGTGTCTGCGGAGAGGGGCGGCATACAAATCTAATAAATTATTATTATTAAACATTCATTAAAACATTAAAAAAAAAGAAATGGAAAAAAAATGTGGCTCCGTGAGGGTTGTTGAAATATAATGCATGGGAATCTAGACACATGACTAATCAATCACCCTCTCTGATGGCATGTGAGCCATCGCCCCAGCACAGCTCCACCATACATACGTGTGCCTTTTGCCACCCAGCTGATTTTCAGGCCTCTGTTGCACATGTGCAGGGTGCATGCGGGAGATGTGTGTGCATGGGTTGGGTGGGGGTCATGTGCACATGCGGGGGGTCACATGTGCACTCACAGTGGTGGGGGACTGTGGGGGCAGGGGAGCATGGGGGGGGGATGGGGAAGCATGGGAGAGCATGCACATGTGTGCAAGTGGGGCATAGAGGGAGTTCACACACGCATTGCATTATGAGTTCGGGTGCATACTTTCAGCACACAACGAGAAAAGGCTTAGCCATCACTCAACTAGAAGATTTCCAAGGTCCCTTCCAACCCGTTTCACTTGGGCAAAAGGAACCCTCAATCTGAGTGTTGGGGAATTCTGGGAGTTGAAGTCTGCCAGGCTGAAAGTCGCCAAAGTTGGAGGCCCCTGATTTAGAGCTTTAAAGATAAGGAGCCCATTGAATTCTGCTCTTGGATTTCAGCCTGAAGAGCAGTAGGGAGAAGCACTATATTGTGTGTCCATCAGTCATAGCAATTACTAGCCTTGCCACTTCTTACAAAATAAGTTGTTGGGGTTTGGACTGGATCCTGGGTGCTTTTGTGGCAAAATGTTGGATGAAGTGAGGTTAATTCAAGCTGGAAGGATGAAGTAGGAAGCAGGAAGGCAAAGCACCCGGTGTGGGGAATTCATAGCCATTCAGATTTTGCTGAAATCCCTAGAAGACCCACTCCAATGCCATGGTGGATAGCCCTGTTGGGAGACCTGCAAGGCCTCTGCTTCTGCCCTCCTACAAAGATAAATAAATGACTACATCCCAGTAATGGAGGGAGAGTTTTAGGCATTGAAAGATGGGGTAGAGGAATGAATAAGTGATATTGTGTAAAGCAGCAGTCCCCAAACTACGGCCCGTGGGCAGCATGTGGCCCACTGAGGCCCCTTATCCGGCCCACGGGTGAGTGACAGAAGCACAGGTACATACTTTTCTTTTAATTAAATTCTGTCCTTAATGTTCCTTCAAAAAGTATAACACCAATTATATTTCTAACTTATTAATCATTATGCCAAAGTGCTTCCCTCTTTCTTTATACATTTTTCGATAAACCAAGAAAACCTTGTACAGTGGAACCCCGACATAAGAGCTGCTCTACTTAAGAGCAACTCGAGATAAGAGCTGGGAGGGGAGAGATATTTTTGTTCTACTTACAAGCCCAAATTCGAGATACAAGCGGCTTCAGGAGACAGCTGCGAAGCGGCGCGCGTGTTTTAAAAGGTTGCAGCCGGCCTGGGGGGCTCGGGGGGGGTGCTTGCAGCTTTCTTTCTTGCTCTTTTTCTTTCTCTCTTTTACCTTCCCTTCCTCTATTTCTTCTTTTCTTTCTCCTTCCCACCTTCTTCCCTCCCTCCCTCCCTTCACTCATTCCTCTCTTACTCTCCCCTTTCATAAGTTTCCTTGCTTCCTTCCTCTGTTCCTGTCCCTTCCCCCTTTCTTTCTTTCTTGCTTTCTTTCTTTCTTGCTCTTTTTCTTTCTCTCTTTTACCTTCCCTTCCTCTATTTCTTCTTTTCTTTCTCCTTCCCACCTTCTTCCCTCCCTCCCTCCCTTCACTCATTCCTCTCTTACTCTCCCATTTCATAAGTTTCCTTGCTTCCTTCCTCTGTTGCTGTCCCTTCCCCCTTTCTTTCTTTCTTTCTTTCTTGCTCTTTTTCTTTCTCTCTTTTACCTTCCCTTCCTCTATTTCTTCTTTTCTTTCTCCTTCCCACCTTCTTCCCTCCCTCCCTCCCTCCCTCCACTCATTCCTCTCTTACTCTCCCCTTTCATAAGTTTCCTTGCTTCCTTCCTCTGTTCCTGTCCCTTCCCTCTTTCCTTCCTTCCTTCCCACCCTCCGTCCATTCATTCACCCATTCCTCTCTTGATCGCTTAAAGCCAGTCCCTGGTGCAAAAAGGGTTGGGGACCTCTGTCCTACAGGATTGGGTGGCAGAGAAGTTGAACATATGTAAATTTAAAAGTTTAAGAAAGTTTACAAGTTAAGTGAAAGAAACTTCATTATTCATTTATATGTACATGTACATTTCTTCATTAAAAACATGTCTTTCTGCATAATTTAGACTAACTTTGTGAGTTTTTTGAGGGCTGGAACCAATTAAAATTATTTACATTAATTCCTATGGGGAAAAGTCGTTCGAGATAAGAGCTGCTCGACTTAAGAGCCCAGGTCCGGAACGAATTAAACTCGTATCTCGAGGTACCACTGTATAGCCAATCAGATGTTAACAAAAGAAAATTAAAAACAAAACATAAACATATATGAATTTCAGATTTCTTCCCCCCCCTAAATAGTATGTTCCCATTTTGTTTTTTACTTTAAAATAAGGTATGTGCAGTGTGCATAGGGATTTGTTCATAGTTTTTTTTAATAGTCCGGCCCTACAACAGTTCGAGGGACAATGAACTGGCCCCCTGTGTAAAAAGTTTGGGGACCCCTGATGTAAAGGAATCCTTACATTTTGCATTAACATTTAGTACGAGAAGCTTAATAATATATGGTGGCTATGCCGTTGCTCTTCCAGCAGTCTCATTCCAACTTGAGGAATGCAGCAGTAACATTAGGAAGACTTACCATTTCCTGGGCAGATGGCGACTAAAAGGAAAATTGCTCATTTACTTAACCTGCTCATCAATAAAACAGAGTTTTGTTTTAATTGCAACTTCAGTTTCAAGCCTCTGCTTAAAGCCTTATGGCATAAACCTGGTGTTCTTTCTAACAGCATTCTCTGCTCTCTCTGGACAATGCAAGCATAGCTCTTGGGACAACGGGAGGATTCGGCAAGCAAAACCAGCCTGCAATTAAAAGCACCCTATTCATAAATGACCTACCTTGGATTATTTCTGGGAAAATATTCATGTAGTATGGTGAATTATTAATTCTTATTTAATGTTGCGGTGAGAAGAGTTCCCGTTCAGGGAGATCAACCTATCATTCTCAAGGTCTTCTGAGACTCGCTTCTCTTTCCCTGTCTTTCCACTGATTTCTCTCTCTCTCTCGGAATTCCTATTATTTTATATAATATTATCTTTCCATCTGTTAGACATACCAGCATCAATTATACTTCTATTTTACTATTCTCCATCTCCTCGTCTTGCTTTTCTGAAGGAGTGGACCAGTTTACCCTCCCCAAAATGAAAGGGAATCTCCCAATCTATCAGGTCTCCTTCCTTTGAGGATCTAGGAAAGTAAAACTCAGAGTCCACTGGAGCTTCAAAGAGCACTTTTACTGGACAATAAATGAACGCAGCAAAAACAAAGAAAAGTCTGGAAAAAAACTGTGCACAAGCAGCATATTATCCTAAAACCAAGGGTGGGCTACTGCCTGGATGGGGACAACGCAGTGGGGTAGCAAAAATGGAGCTCCACCCCAGAGCACCCAATTTGTACTGAAAGATGCAGGGCATCCTGCATAAGCCACACCCACAGTGTGGTAGTAAACATTTTGGTAGCCCTTCACTGCCCCAATCCCTCCCAATTTTCTCCCTGGGCATCCACCCAATCCCCTGTGTCCATAGGTGTCAGGTGGGTGCATCATCCGTTGGGTGTCACACATCTGGAATGCAATGGCCGTTGACCTTGAATTGATGATAAGCAGGTCCACTCTGCATAGCTGTACCAGGCAGGGGATAGTGATGCTAAACTCTCCCTTTTTATCATAGCAAAGTTTCAAAAGGGTTCCTCCAGTGCACGTCCCCCCCCCACATTCCCCCCAGCTTCCTCCTCCTTCCCACCATTTCTTATGGAAGCCGATGCAAGCAGGACATGAAGAAGAAATGCAGAGGCTGAAACAATCTTTAGAAAAAGAATTAAATAAAACCAACAACAATAATCAACTTATTAATGCAATAAACAACAAAAAAATGCAAACTTTTAATTAATTAATTATTTTAAAGCAGCTTCATGGTTAGTCTGAGCTTACAAATGCCTTCCTGAGCATCCCGGCCCAATTGTCTGATCATAATTATAATCACCAATGAATTGGCCAATTGGCCATGGAAATTCTCGGTCATCCAGGTCATGGTTGTCCTAAAGGTATTTTTTCAAGGAGCAACTGGACTTTCTGGATTTTCTTTGAAGACACTTCATTTCTGATGAGAAGCGAAATGTCTTCAAAGAAAACCTAGGAGTCCAGTTGCCCCTTGAAAAAGCCCCTTTGGGATAATGAATTAGCCATCTCTCATTTTGATTTCTGAAATATACTCTGCACGGGGCTGCCCCTGAAGACTACACAGAATCTGCTGCTGGTCTAGAATGCGAAGGCAAAAGCAGTTATGGGCATGCCAAGATATGCCAAGGTAAACACCTCTGCCACATTGGACACCCTTAGGTTTTCTGGGTGCAATTCAATATGCTGGTTGTCAGCTACAAAGCCCCCTGTGATATAGTGCCTTGTTATTTAATAAATGCTCTTTCTCCTGTTGTTTCTGCCTGCTCTGTAAATTTTGATAGGGCCAGCATGCTTCCGTTCCCATCTATCAAGAGAATGCCACCTGGTGGTGTGTCTTCTCTATCCTAGCAACTGCCCTCTGGAACCTCAGAGATCTGAATGCTTTCCTCTCTTTTAGGTGTGCCTTAGAGCAGTGTTTCCCAACCTTGGCAACTTGAAGATATTTGTACTTCAACTCCCAGAATTCCCCAGCCAGCAAATGCTGGCTGGGGAATTCTGGGAGTTGAAGTCCAGATATCTTCAAGTTGCCAAGGTTGGGAAACACTGCCTTAGAGATCTGGCTCTAAATTACAACATAGGCTCATTATGGGTTGCTTTTATTCCTATTGTGTTGTCTTCTGATTTGGCCATTTTTACTTTTAATGGTTTGATTGTTGTTTTGACTTTCTGTGATTTTTAATCTATAGGCCGCCCATTGATGTCCTAAGTAGGCAATCTACCATTAATAACTAAAGAAAAAAGTGCAGGTAGTCTTTGAGTTACAACAGTTCATAAAAGTGACTCTTCAAAGTTACAACAGCACTGGGGGAAAAAAGTGATGGGTGACCATTTTTCGCACTTAGGATCATTGCAGCATCTGATCAATTCAGGCGCTTGGCAACTGACTCATATTTATGATGCTTGCAATGTCCCGGGGTCACGTGATCACCTTTTGCGACCTTCTGACAAGTAATGTCAATGGGAAAGCCAGATTCACTGGTCAACTGTATTCCTAACTTAACAATGTAAGGGATTCGCTTAATAGCTGTGGCAGGAAAGTTCATAAAATGGGGCAAAATTCACTTAAGAATGGCCTCGGTTAGTAACAGAAATTTTGGGGCCCATTTGTGGTCGTACGTCAAGAGTTACCTGCAGTCAAAGCAATTTGATCTTCAAACCAAATTGGTAAAAACTGGACTAAAGCTACTGAAATAAAATCAGGGACCTTTAAAAAGTGATGTGATGGTGGACTTTTTGTTTTTTAAAAAACTGATAAACTATGGACTAGATTTGCAAAGAGGGGCATATTATTTCCATTTCTGTATAACACAGCACTACGGGGAATCTTCTTTCCACTGCCCCTGCTTCCTTGTTAAGAGGAGGAGATGAAAGAAAAAGAGTCCTTCTTAATTCACCTTCCATGGATTCTCAAGGCCTACATCAAGATCCATCATTAAAAATGCCTTGTGCTTCTTCTCCCTGCCACCATAAAATCCATGTAAGCAAACTTAAAGTAAACTGCTCTAAACTCAACTGCAGGAAATACGACTTTAGTAACCAAGTAGTTGATGCATGGAACTCACTACCAGTATCATCACCTAACCCCCAAACCTTTACCCTTAGACTATGCACTGTTGACCTCTCCCGATTCCTAAGAGGTCAGTAAGGGGCATGCATAAGTGTACCAGTGTGCCTTCCATCCCCTGCCCTAATGTTTCTCTTTTACTAGAATCATGTATATGAATATTATTATATCTTTGTATACCACAAACACGTACTTGACAAAACAAACAAATTTTTAAAAATCGAGCACTTCCATTCCAGGTTCCCCTAAACTTTTCCATCCTAATAAACATGGTGCTGCTGTTAGGCTTCCAGTCACACTTGCCTAATATTTGTCTAATCTTTAGGCCGAGCAATGAATGTCCTGCATGGCTCATTCCAAAAAGTTGTCGGGATAATGTCCCCCCTTAACATAAGAACATAAGAAGAGCCATGCTGAATTAGGCCAAAGCCCATTAAGCCCAGCATTCTGTGTCACACAGTGGCCCACCAATTGTCCATGGGATCTTGAGCAAAAAGAGAAGGCAAGACCCTCCCTTTCCCCTGACCCCTAACAAGTGGTACTTGTGGTTGGCTGTGGCCCAGCTCCTGCCACAAGGAATGTGGAGGTGGATGTGGGGGAAACATCCATATGCCACAGGCCTGTTTTGCTTCCAATAGAATCTCTTGATGAAGGCTTCTCTGACGAAGGAAGCGTGAGTAGCAGGGAAGGGGGGAGTTTGGCAGACAGCCCAGGAGGAGATCAATCATCCTTATCATCCCTGGATTCTGAACAAGAACTTATGACAGATCCACGCATGCGTAGAGTGATGCATAGGAGAGAACAACTGAAGGATTATTACAGGAGATAAGTGAGGCCACCTGTGGTTGGGTGGGGCTGCTGTAATTAGTTCTACAGATAAAAAGAACAGTGTGCTGGTTTAGCCTTGTAGAAGTTTATCTGACTCATAGTTCGTCAAGATCGTGGTTTTGCTGTTTCCCTGTTCAAGGCTGTGTGTGGATTTTCTGGATTTTGGAATTTGGACTCAATTTCCCAGTTACTGGGTGAGAAATTGGATTGCATTTAACCTGTGCCTTGTGTGTACCAGAAAAATCCCTTTGACATTTTAAAAGGGAGTTTTTTCTGCTTTTCTGTTGATAAAGACTTTTGGTTTTCCTTCTATCCTGTGGTGTGTGTCTTTCTGGACTAATTACCCTGTAATTATGGGCGGTTGGGACACGCTGGCAGAACAGTACTCAAGGGAATCCTGCCTGCCTCAACCAACATAGAGGCGGCACATGGACATCCATTTCAATAACCACCCATACACTTGGCATCCATGAATCTGCCTAATCCTGCCTTGAAACTATCAAGGCTGAAAGCTGTCACGGCCTCTTCTGGAAGTGAATTCCATAAACCAACGACCATCTGGGTGAAGAAATATTTCCCTTGATTTGTCCTCACTTTCTTACCTATGAACTTTAGGGAATGCCCCCTCGTCCTAGTATTGTGTATTAGAGAAAATAATTTTTCCCTATCCATGTTTTCTGTCCCATGCATGATTTTATATACTTTGATCAAGTCACCCCTTAAATGCCGTCTTTCAAGGCTGAAGAGACCAAGGCATTGCAACCTGGTTTTCATAAGGGAGGTGCTCCATTTCCTTGGCCCACTCCAACAGCAGAAAGGGTTATATTTTCATGGTTTTGGAACTTATTCATTGTCCCATTGGGAAGTCCTCTAGCAATGAGTAAGACATCTTTGGTGTAAGAAAGGGGTTAATAATGAGTCCCAGCCTACAGTAATATATTCTCTGAATTATTCCTATTTCTAATGAGGCTTATCTTTTTTATTTACCCACAGCTATTAATTACCAAAATAATTTTCAATATTTATAAATTCAGGATAAGGAGATCCAAAAGAAAGAGTCTCCCTTAATGAGGCTTGCACTGTTATTTACCCAGCTATCAATTACATAAATGTTCAATTTGTAAAACTATAAACGTACAAGTCTTGCATAGCAAGAAAAGCAGATCAATTAATCTTTACTAAAAGTTTCTTACATGTTAGAAAGTCTTATTTATGCTGCTAAAGTAACATAAATTTATTTATGCAAAAATGCACATTACTAACATACTGTTTATTTTCAATACTCCAGTGTTACTCCAAGTTGCCTTTTTAAAAAATTTGCATTTAACTTGTCCAAACTTTTGATATATCGGCCCATATGTACTTCTCCTTCAGCCTAATCAAGAAATATTAAAAGGTAGAGCCTCATAATTGTAATTCAGAATTAATTTTAGACTGCTTATCTCTGGTTGCCTTCTGATTAAACATAATTTGAGGAAAATCAAAATGTCATATTATCTTTGTGGCTAAGCTTTTGATTAACGTGATATTATCTGCAGAAATGGCTCCCCTTAGTGGTAGCTTGAAGTCTCACACAGATCACTCTTATAATCCAGAAACGAAACTTAGACCAGCTGCCTACAATCTTCGGATTTTATTAATCCTTTGCCAGATCACCTTTCCTTTTAAAATTAAAGGCATATGCTTATCTGAATAAGCTATGAGAATTGCTGAAGACCAGCTTCTAATGTTTGCAGATGATTTGATGGTATTGCTCAAGGCTTTGTAATTAATGGATAAATTAATTAAAGAAATAATCAGCAGGATGAATATACTCACATAAACAGGCACAAACTGCTGATTATTATTAGTAAGTACTTATTTCCAAATGATATTCCAGATCATGTTTTATTGCAGGAAAATGCTGTCATTAGTGTCATTTTTGTCTATTAGACATTCTTGAAAAGTTGGACAGGATTCCATCACTGACCAGATTTATTTTTCATCAGAGCTGCTGGAGATTCTATATCCCCACCCCACTCCACTGAACTAGGGTAGCTCGTTATGATTTTCTTTTCCAGAAAAATCTGTTTCTTTCATAAGGGACACAAAAATCCAGATGACCAAAAGGTGGCAGCACAGTTTTTTGTATCTCTTTGCTGCCATCCAGTGGTTGTATGAAAGCTACACAAGGATTTCTTCATGGTACAGTTAATATTTGGATTTGGCAGTTGTGTATGTCATCTTTGTATTTGTATTTGTATTTATTAGATTTGTATGCCACCCCTCTCCGAAGACTCGTTCCTCCCTTCAGGCACAAAAATGTCTTTATTGTGAATTTTAAAAAGGACTTTTCCAGTCAAATCAGACAGAATTAAACTTATTGGCACTAACATGCCCATGGACACTTCTTTTGGTAACTCACTGAGATCCCTGTCTCTTTCCAACATGGTTTTCTTCCTGATTATTTTCATTCAAATAAAAAGGTTGCAACAAACCATATGATCGTCTTCAAATATACTTACTATTGACAAGAATATTTCTGGGCTCAACATTTCTTCCATATTGACAGTCTGGGATTTTTTTTTTCTGGAAATGTACCTGGATGCTTGGAAAAGAAACCAAATATCAATGAAGATGGTCCCTTCCAACTCTGTTGTTGTTGTTGTTTTTGTTATATAAGAACAGATATTCTAAAGAAGAGTAGTAATTATTCAAATTTTATAACCTCCCAACGATTCACCTACTAAAGTCTAATTTATTTCCCTTCTTTCCTTTATTCTTTTCCCCCTTTCATCGTCAAAATTTAATTCAAACCATCATGTACAATCTAATATAGAATTATTAACTTATAAAAAGCCTTTTAACAAGATAATTATGCTGATTAATTATACACACCTATCCATAACTAATAGTATTGACACGATTGAATGCAAAATAATAATTCTAATTTTTTTTTATAACATTCCACCATCAATCTTATATAAGAATTTTACACCCCACATTTATACACAATTATCTAACCCCATTTCTTTTCTAGTGACCTTCTCCTTTTAAGCCATTCTCTTTTGGTCTCTCAAAATTTTTACTTCTTGTAGAGTTGTCCCTTCCAACTCCTTCTCTTCTCTTTTTCTTTTTTTTTCTTTTTATGCAAATAACTTCTTTTTTTCAAATTCCTTTTCTTTCTTTTGATTATATTATTTGTGTAGGTCTGCTCTCAATTCCTCCTAGTCTCTTCTTCCTGTTACTCCCTTATTTTTAATTTTTTCTTTTGATACCAATGCTTTCCTCTTACTCTTTTCTTATCACTTTAAATCTCAGTATAATGATCAATATGTTTTTTTTAATTTTCAGTTCCTCTTTCATCTGTGTAACCTCCTTGTTCTTCATTGTCTTCATTCTCATTTTTCACCACTATAAATTCTAAGTATTCTTTATGATCCAGCTTCATTTCTATTTTCTTTTCATCTCTGTTTTCTAAAAGATAAGTTTTTATATCTTCATAGATATATGGCAATTCTTTATAGATACACACCTCCTTATTGTCAAGTTCATAATCCACAAAGTTTACAGTCGTTTTTTTACTTGCAGTTTAAATCTATATACTTTCTTTTTATTTCAGTCCAATCCAATTTAAAATCCTCTTATCTTTTATCACCAAAACAATACACAATCAAACACAATAGCACAATAACACTACTGTCAAGTCCTTTCAAACCCCTAGTTATCTTCTTATGAGCAAGGTCAGTCTCCAGCTGTCAGCAAATTCAAGCTTTCCACAGTCTGTTGCAATATATTTTTAGCCAGCAGATGGCATTGCCAATTTCCCAATATAACAAAGCCACTCTTTTACAAAAATCTCCAATGTACTTTAAATCCACTTAGCACTTATATTTTCTTCCAATTCTTTATTCTTTTTAAGTCTCTTTAACTTCAATCAAATCCAATTATAAAGACATCCTCAGATTTATTGGGCGTTTAAACTTGTTCCTTTAATTCTCTCTATTGTATTTCCAATTGCTATATAGGTGCTCACTCCATTTTAGAGTCTCTTTTCTCTCCCTTTAAATTTTAAATTACTTCTTTTTATCATTAAATCGGCCCAACAATCATCCAACTCCACTACTTCTTCACTTCTCTTCAGCACAAATTCTGGAGTATAGATTGTCACCCAGGCAATCAATCCATGATCTCTCTTTTTCAATCATTCTGATCATGGTCATCCCAGCTAATGGTGATTAAGTCATGTTCCACAAGCTGCTGGTGCCAGCTCCCTGGAAGGTTTGTTAGCATCCTTAGTCTGGTTAGCTTCAGAACATTATTTTATCCCCTGGTTAGGGCTTTAAAAAAACCTTATTCAGCGAGAGTAACAATGAAAGAGCTTGCAAGCCAATAAGAGCTGGGAAAATCTTTAGCACCTGTTTAAGGCTGGAAAGAAATAGTTGGAGCAAGTTAGAACAATGAAAAAAAACCTGCAAAGAGGGCTTGGAAAACATTCTTCACAAAGAGTAAGAATGAAAGAGCTTGCAAGGGGGTAAGAGCTGGGAACATTGTTAGCACCTGGTTAGGACTGAAAAGAAACATTTGGAACAAGTTAAAGCAATGAAAAAACCCCTGCAAAGACTTAGGTCTTGAAAAATATTCTTAGCAAAGAGTAACCATGAAAGAACCTGCAAGGTAAGAGCTGGAAAGATCGTTAGCACCTAGGGGGGGGGGAAGCTTTTTAAAAAAGCTACATTCAGGGTATAAGACACACCTGAATTCTCAGCCTCTTTTAGGGGGGAAAAAGGTGTGTCTTACACTCCGAAAAACATGGTAATTATGTATGTTTTGCAATTGTGGTTTATGTATGGATGTTTATGTAAATTTGGTTAAAAATAATTATTTAAAAAAACTAATCTATTTAGACCTCCAAGGCTAATCCAGTATTTAGTTACATATTAAGTTAAAAATGGATAAGAAATCAGCCTCTGGCATGATTCCAATTTGAAAGCAAATGCATTTCACCTGCACTCACTTAACACAGCACATATTTAATTAAGCAGGCTGCAGGTATGTGCTTAGGTGGAGAATGCAGGGCTACATTCTTATTCTGTCTACGCAATATGTGCTTAACTTCAGATCAGTTTTTTGTATTAGTAATAAATTAGTATTACCTTCTGTAGTTGATGCTTCCTGACTCCCTGCTATCTTTTGCGCAAGTTTGCAGTTGTCAAAATGAATAATATACAGCATCAATTTAAAACCTCTGTTTCACTGTGCTCAGCTGTAATAGTTTCACTCTATCTCAATTCTGTTGGTTGCTATTATATCCCCGCCTGTTTAAAATTCCTTAAGACTTTCATGAGCACATCAATTATAAGTGGTAAGAGTATTTATTAAAATTCTGCTTAAGTTAAAGAGTGCGCACTCCTTTGGGGAATTGTTTACACTCTTCCCATATATAGTGAGTTCAGACATTAAGGGAACTGAGGAGAGTGATAATGCAAGGGAGACTAAGAGTATAGACTTACCGTATATGTCTTTTTTTGTATATTCCATTATAGTATGTTAAGTAATTCCTGTTTGCTTATCTAGCCAAGAAAACAGACAAATGGATCATCAAACAAATCAAATTAAGTTCTAAGACACAAATGACCAGAACCAAATTATACTTTGGACATGTTATGCAAAACTCTGGGATAGTCTATCAATCAATCCATCAGAGTAGAGTTGGAAGGGACCTTTGAAGTCTTCTAGTACTAACCCCTGCTCAAGCAGGACACCCTATACCAGCGATGGCGAATCTATAGCATGGTTGGTGGCACTCAGAACCATATCTGCTGGCAAGCGAATCGTTGCCCTAGCTCAGCTCCAACGTGCATGTGTGTGCCAGTCAGCTGATTTCTGGCTTGCACAGAGATTCTGGGAGGGTTCCAGAGAGCCTCCATGTGGATGGGGGAGGGTGCTTTTACCTTCCCCTGGCTCCAGGGAAGCCTTTGGAGTCTGGGGAAAAGTGAAACATGAGCCTACTGGGCTCACCAGAAGTTGGGAACCAGGTTGTTTCTGGGCTCCAGAGGGCCTCTGGGGGGCAGGGGAAGCTGTTTTTGCCCTCCCCAGGCATTGGATTATGAGTGTGGGCACTCATGCATGCACATACTCTTTCGGCACCTGAGGAAAAAAAGATTCGCCATCACTAACCCTATACTCATGATGATGAACCTAGAGTACGCATGCTATAGGTGGCACACAAAACCATATCTGATGGCATGTGAGTGAGTGCTGTGCCAGCTGATTTTTGGCCTTTCAGAAGGCAGGGAGAGGCTGTTTTTGCCCTCCCCAGGCTTCAGGAAGGACTCTGGAGCCTGTGGATGGTGAAAAACGGGCTCTCGGGCCTACCAGAAGTTGCAAACAAACTTCCGGTAGGCCTATTGGCCTGTTGGGCTGTTTTTTTGCCTTCTGCTGCCTCTTGAGGCTTTCCTGAAATCTGGGGAAGGTGAAAAACAGCCCAATGGGCCTACTGGAAATCTGGATGCTTCAGTGAGACCCGCACACATGCATAGGGGGGCAGTGTAGGGGAGATTTGTGTGTGCACGCATGGGGGAGGGCATTGCATTATGGGCGTGGGCATGAATGTGTGCACCCTTTTGGCACCTGAGCAGAAAACAAAGGTTCACCATCACTGCCCTATTCCATTTCAGACTAAAGGCTATTCAATCTCTTCTTAACAACCCCCAGTGATGGAGCATCCACAACCTTTGAAGGTAAGTGGTTCCACTGGTTAATTGTCCTCCCTGTGAGAAAGTTTCTGCTTAAAATCCAGGTTGATTCTCTCCTTGATTAATTTCCATCCAGTGTTTCTTGTCTTGCCCTCTGGGACTTTATAATGCTGGGAAAGATGTGTTTATTTATTTATTTTTTTTAAAAGATCAGAGGAAGGTGGATGGATTAGTTTACAGTGGCAATGGGTGAGCCTTGAAAGGGCTGAAGAATCAGATTTGGAAAATGTCCTCCAGGAGAAAAGCTATCTACATAGACCATGTAGAGTCAATATCAACTTGATATATATTCTATCAATTTGTCCACCAATGCCAAGCCAAAGGTGGGGAAATCAATCAATCAATTAATCAATTGCTGTTTTCTGCACTGCAGACAAAAAAACCCCATGCCACAAAGTGTGTAAACTCCCCTTATATGAATTGTTGATTGCATTTAAATCAGATTTGGTTTCATTCGAATTGAATATTCTATTTGGCGAATTTAGTTGAGTCTTATTGAAAAGAATCCCCCTCATGATGGAATCTAAACTGTCTGTCTTGGAGATTTTGTTGTATTTTCTTTGACTTGAATGTCTGAATAAAAGCTTTGCATAGCCTTAAGACAAAGCTCTCAGTTTCTCCATCATAAAGCCCTTGCATTTAATGAACTCCTGGTTAATCGTAGCGGCAAGGAGTCTGCTGTTCAAAGAGGTTGCAGGGGTTTTCATTTCTTTATAATATAAAAATCTATTTTTAAAAATTCATTTAAAACCTCACAGAGGAAAAAAAGACATTACCTTGAGTCACCCATAAAATATAATATTAATGAATCTGCATCTTTGATCAACTATGAACTCCAAGCAGGAGAGAAAATGAAAGAAACCAGCTGATTATAAAATGTTACTGCTCCACTCACTTCCGCGTGCCTGTTGAAAAGGAAGGATTATCTTTCCTGCAGTTAACTGCATTTCGTTTTACCTCAGTAGTCAGAGTGACTGTTGCACAGCGCAGCACTTGATACAACAGCGATCATCAGATTAAAATAAATGGATCTCTTCCAGAAAATTCCTTTAAAAAAAAAAAGAAATAAATTCTTAGTTGTTCTACACTTCTGAGATAAACATTAGAAGAAGTTTGAACATGGTTTTGGTAGGTATTATTGACATACCAGAAGCTCCCTATTGGCATAATACAGAGCCAGTGTGGTGCAGTGGTTAGAGTACAGCACTGCAAGCTTCAGCAGTTCAAATCTCACCACCGGCTCAAGGTTGACTCAGCCTTCCACCCTTCCGAGGTGGGTAAAATAAGGACCCAGATTGTTGGGGGCAATATGCTGATTCTGTAAATTGCTTAGAGAGGGCTGTAAAAGCACTATCTATCTATCTATCTATCTATCTATCTATCTATCTATCTATCTATCTATCTATCTATCTATCTATCTATCTATCTATCTACCTACCTACCTACCTACCTACCTACATTCATTCACATTCATACAGTAATCATGCTAACAACATTTAGTTGTTCGTTGTTAGACAACTATGAAGTGGTATATAAGTCTAAGTGCTATTGCTAAATGCTATTGCTATAGAAACATAGAAACATACAAGACTGACGGCAGAAAAAGACCTCATGGTCCATCTAGTCTGCCCTTATACTATTTCCTGTGT
The DNA here is from genome assembly GCF_031021105.1 of Erythrolamprus reginae. Classification (NCBI taxonomy): domain Eukaryota; kingdom Metazoa; phylum Chordata; class Lepidosauria; order Squamata; family Dipsadidae; genus Erythrolamprus; species Erythrolamprus reginae. The sequence continues at coordinate 193,620,250 of NC_091950.1, forward strand.
TTTATCTTAGGATGGATATATGTTTATCCCAGGCATGTTTAAATTCAGTTACTGTGGATTTACCAACCACGTCTGCTGGAAGTTTGTTCCAAGGATCTACTACTCTTTCAGTGAAATAATATTTCCTCACGTTGCTTTTGATCTTTCCCCCAACTAACTTCAGATTGTGTCCCCTTGTTCTTGGGTTCACTTTCCTATTAAAAACACTTCCCTCCTGAACCTTATTTAACCCTTTAACATATTTAAATGTTTCGATCATGTCCTCCCTTTTCCTTCTGTCCTCCAGACTATACAGATTGAGTTCATTAAGTCTTTCCTGATACGTTTTATGCTTAAGACCTTCCACCATTCTTGTAGCCCGTCTTTGGACCCGTTCAATTTTGTCAATATCTTTTTGTAGGTGAGGTCTCCAGAACTGAACACAGTATTCCAAATGTGGTCTCACCAGCGCTCTATATAAGGGGATCACAATCTCCCTCTTCCTGCTTGTTATACCTCTAGCTATGCAGCCAAGCATCCTACTTGCTTTTCCTACTGCCCGACCACACTGCTCACTCATTTTGAGACTGTCAGAAATCACTATCCCTAAATCCTTCTCTTCTGAAGTTTTTGCTAACACAGAACTGCCAATGCAATACTCAGATTGAGGATTCCTTTTCCCAAGTGCATTATTTTACATTTGGAAACATTAAACTGCAGTTTCCATTGCTTTGACCATTTATCTAGTAAAGCTAAATCATTTACCATATTACAGACCCCTCCAGGAATATCAACCCTATTGCACACTTTAGAGTCATCGGCAAATAGGCAAACCTTCCCTACCAGACCTTCCCCTATGTCACTCACAAACATATTAAAAAGAATAGGACCCTTGTGGCACACCGCTTGTAACCTGTCTCTGCTCAGAATACTTGCCATTAACAATAACTCTCTGATGTCTATGCTTCAGCCAGCTTGAAATCCACTGAACTATCAAGGGATTAAGTCCAATCTTCACTAATTTATCTATCAGCTCTTTATATGGAACCGTATCAAAGGCTTTGCTGAAGTCCAGATAGGCAATATCCATGACACCACCTTGATCCAACACCTTTGTGACATAGTCAAAGAAATCAATGAGATTAGTCTGACATGATTTGCCTTCAGTAAAGCCATGCTGATTTGGGTCCAATAAGTTATTGTTTTTTAGGTGCTGATTTATCCTCTTTATGAGTAGAGTCTCGATCATTTTAACTATAACTGATGTCAAGCTAACTGGCCTGTAGTTACCAGCTTCTTCTCTACTGCCCTTCTTGTGGATAGGCACAACACTGGCCATTCTCCAATTCTCAGGAACATCTCCTGTTAACAGGGATTGGTTAAACAAATCAGTCAGGGGGGTAGCAATGACAGATCTGAGTTCTTTATGAACTCTGGGGTGGATGCCATCTATAATTAAAGCAATATTAGCAGCTTTAATAGAAAATGGTTCAGGTCTTTAAAGAAAAAGGGGCAATAGCCAATTGTCTTTCAGCACAGGAGGGAAGTGGATGGGCACTTTAATGCCAGGAAATTAGGAATTTAGAAAATTTAGGAATTATGTTAGCCCCACCAAATAGAACGGATCAGCAAATCAACTCCACAGAAAGCTAAAGCTATTTTTATTGGGTTTGGCTATACAGTACAGGCAATCCTAATTTAACAACACTAATTGGGATTGGGAACTCTGTCATTAAGTAATTGTAAGTCAGGAAAACCATATCATTATGCTGCTTAGCCACAGCACTCCTGGCAGTTCCCATTGCCATTATTCAACGAGGACTGCCTGGGATGTTATGCAAGGACCTCACGTGATCCTGGCTTCCGACTTCCGACCAACTTCCCCATTTATTTTGCTTGTGGGAAAGCCAGCAGGGAAAGTTGCAAATAGCTATCATGGTGATTGCAGGATTTAGCAAGGACTGTCTGAGGACTTATCATAAGTACAACTTGTTCAGTGTCATTGCAAGTTTCATTGGTTGCTGAACGAGTGAATGGGGACCAGCTATAGGAAGGTCTTTGCATAATATCCCAGGCAGTCCTCACTTCCAAATGTTACCTTGTTGTTCTGGACTTAGTGCTTCAGCCGCATTTGTCTAAGTAATACTTCCTGCACATCTTGATCAAGGTCCTATTTCTTATTCTCTACATATACAAGACCTATTGGGTCACATTTTAAGACTAGAGTCAGAGTTCAAATCTCAATTCTTCCAGAAAGCCGAATACCCTTCGGCAAAACATTTGCTTTGGTTTTCCTAACCTGATTTACTGGTTTCCCACACGATGCATATATCACCCGTGCTCGGTACTCTGAATGTAAATGAAGCTTTTTCGGGATGAAAAATTGAAGGTGAAGAAGACTATACAGTAGTATCACTCCAATGTTTGTGGTGAGTCTTTGGAGAGGGGAGGCATTCAAATCAAATCTCAAATCTCAAATCTCAAATCTCAAATCTCAAATCTCAAATCTCAAATCTCAAATCTCAAATCTCAAATCTCAAATCTCAAATCTCAAATCTCAAATCTCAAATCTCAAATCTCAAATCTCAAATCTCAAATCTCAAATCTCAAATCTCAAATCTCAAATCTCAAATCTCAAATCTCAAATCTCAAATCTCAAATCTCAAATCTCAAATCTCAAATAAAATAAAATAAAATAAAATAAAATAAAAAAATAAACAAACAATAATAACAACAACAAGGGAAGGGCCTTCTCTGTGGTGGCTCTGATGCTTTGGAACCAACTGCTGCTGGAGATTCCCACTATCTCTGCCCTACTGGCCTTCTGGAAAGCCGTTAAGACCCGGCTTTTCTGGCAGGCCAGAGGCCATTACAGGGGTGGGCAGCAGGCAGGATGGGGTGGAACACAGTTCCACCAGGGGAAATGAAGATGCATGTGCAGCTCCAGTTGATCGGTGGCTGTCACTTCCTGGATTACTGGCTCAGCTCTCTATTTTTCCCCTGCTGCCGCAGCTGTGTCTGGGCTCCTTGCTTTTTTCCTCTTTCTTCCTTCCCAGCCTCGGACAAGCTTCCCTCTCTCCTGCCCAGCTCCCCTCCAGCCTCACGCGGCTACCTCCTGCCTGAGGTGCAAGCAGAAGGCATGGGTGGAAGCGGCTGTGGCAGAATTTATGCTTCTGGCAGTACCCGTTCGCCTAGCTACCCAGCCTGAGGCGTGGGGGCTGCCCAGGAAGGAGAGCACGGAAAACACGAAGCAAATTGTCACCTCAGCGAACGACACTGGTAAGGTTGTAAGTCGAGGATTTAACAGTTCACTTGAATGATGATGATCGTTCAAGCCACTCTCACCTGATCACATGGCCGGCAAGCCACTTCTACCCAGTCACATGACCATTAAGTCACACCCACAAATAAGCCACACCCACAGTGTGGCAGTAAAATTTTTAGCTGCCCATTACTGGACCATTAAGTTGTCACCTTGGTTCGTCCACGAATGACTGAGAGTATGTATGGTTTTTTACATGGTATCAAATGTACTTTTATATTGCCTTTTATTCTTGTTATGATTGTAATCTATATTTGTATATTGTTTTATTATTGTAAGCCGCCCAGAGTCCATTTGGAATTGAGCAGCATATAAATATTACAAACAAACAAATAAGCTGGATATCTTTTTTCCTTAATATTAAATATTAACTTCCTGCCCAGTATGTATTTTAATTATTTGGCTGCATTTGTCATACACATATTCCATTTCCAAGGACTTTTAAAGTAAGCCTTCAGCAACATTGCTAGGCTGTAGGAGTCAAGGTGTAGCCTAGGTGGTTCCATGCGCAAGGCTGGAGGTTTCACATTCAGTTTCTTCCTTTCAGCCCCCCCTCCCTGCCTTTATCAAACAATGCCCATTTCTGTGTATGTGTATTTGTGTGTATGCATGTGAGTGAGTGAGGGTATCTTATCTTCTTTTTCTCACTTCTCCAAACAGCGATAAGGAGAAGGCGAAGAAATAATTGAAAGAAGCAAGGCTGCTGATTTGTAATTTAATGTAATGCTGCATGTGGAGAGTTTTTGAAACAAGGTAATGAATGCAATTGCGCTTGGTGGACCACTAGGTATTTTATGACTTCTCAGTATAGACAGATATTCCTCCCTTGGTCATGGCAGGATGGGTAGAGATGATCTTATGGAGAAGACCATGGGATCCCAGTATAGTGACTAACAGGATAGCCTCAGTCAGCTCTTGTAGGTCAATTTGTCAGCCTAAGGACCCATTTGGTTATTTTTTAAAGATTGTATGTTATATTGTTATATTTAAGATTGTACGTTATTGTTGTGGTTAGCTCTGGCCCAGCTCCTGCCCCAAGGACTGTGGATGTGGGGGAGACATCCACATGCTGCAGGCCTGTTTTGCTCCAGGTAGAATCTGATGATGAAGGCTCCTCTGACCAAGAAGACATGAGTGACAGGGAGGAGGAGAGTGTGGCAGACAGCTCAGAAGGAGATCAATTATCTAGCTCCTCCTTGGATTCGGAACAAGAATTAATGATACAGCCACACATAAGGAGAGCGATGCATAGGCAGCAACAACTGAGAGATTATTATCAAAGAAAATGAGGCAACCTGTGGTTGGGTGGGGCTGTGGTAATTAGTGAGGCTGCTATAAATAGCAGCCTGTGGGTTTGGCCATTGTGGAGGATTATCTGATTGTTCTGTTTCGTGCCTGCTTTGCTGACTTTGGCCTTTGTGTGCTGATTTTCCCCCGCTTTGAAACTAAACCAGAGCAAAGTGTGTTTCACTTTGTGAAAGAAGAAGGACTGTGAATTGCCGCACAGCTGCAAGCTAAGTATCACAGAACTGATAAGGGACTTGTACAAATTACCAGTTTGTTTGGAGACGAGTGCTCTATACAAAAAGAGGGCTTAGTTTAAGTGAATTTTCATTATAAAGAACATTGTTTTGAATTTTCAAACGTGTGTGTGTCTGAAATTTGTACCTGTGAATTTTCGGGAGGATTCTACCAGAGAGCCCGACAGAATAGTTATATTGTTATATTTAAGATTCTATATTATATTGTTGTATTTAAGATTTTATGTTATATTGTTATATTTAAGATTGTACATTATATTGTTAGAAGCCTGAATCTAGCAGATGCAGCTCAAATAAAACTTTAGAAGCAATTAAAATGCTACACCAGAGGTGCTACCCCTCCCTTAACACCCAATACAAGGTGGTCTCTTCAAGCGATGTTGTAAGCTAAGAGCACAGCAAGACACAAAAGATGTCCTGGTCAACCACTTCACTCATTTCCAACTGTCTAGACTCTTGTTCTGCTATTGGAGCAAGATGGAATCTGGGAAAAGAGAGTGTGGCTAAATATGCTCACCTCTCCCTCACTTTAATCCAATTCACACACAAATTTTGACATCCCCCCAAGATGTCAAGGTCTTCTTCGAACACAATGAACGAACATCATTTATTTCTCCTTCCAACATATTGAACTTACCTTTTGGTAACACAATTTTTAAATGACTCAGAAGGGTGCAGCCAGTTTAGCCTTTTTTTTTGCTACTGGACAATTTAAGTAACACTCTAAAAATAATTCTTCCCCTGGATCTTGTTTACATGTATTAACCAATTATAAGGACAAAATTAAATGTATACTGCAGACATCTTTTTATTGGAAGAAACATATGACATCTATCTCTCCTTCATCATTGCCTAAATATTACTAAGAACATCTTTAATGCTGTGAGCTTAACCACCAAATTTTCCATTAACAAATCCAGCTGGATTCCAGGCTACATTCATTACTATTTTCTGATTAAAGTTAAATGAGGAGTTAAATTGCTCCCAGATGTAAACTTATACTTTGGAAAAGCATCCAAAGCTGTCCTTTAATGTCCACTTTCTTAGTGGTATTTTATTATAAGAAAGAAAATTTTTTGAAGATAACTTCCAACCGCATCTGATGTAAAACATAACATTGATATCAACCAAGACTGTTGATTTTATTGATTTTGCTTTATGTAACCTCTTGGAATACACGTGAAGATACTTTCAATCAGCTTTGAATGTCAGTAGAAATAAACTACTTTGATTGAATTTATCTTCAAAAAGCTCATTTAAATTGTAAGTGCTAATTGTGCCCAAATTGAGCACATCCAAGGCCTATAATTTCCTGTCTCAATATCTAATCATATGATTAGAAAACTTCTGCTCTCAATTTTCACTCATGCTGTGAAACAAAGAACTATGGTAGTTTGAAAGTAGCCATGGTAGTACATTCAGCTACCTTTTATTTTATGTTGTGTTGTGTTGTATTGTATTATTTTTTAATTAATATGGCCATCCACTTGCCAATCTGTTCTTGCCTTATGCTTGTGCTGGGTTAACTCTAAGCCAATTTAAGAACATTCTTTCTATAGTAAAATAGTTTTTTTAAAAATTTTTTTTATTGATCTTGTAGATATGGTTACATAAAACAAAGATAAAACAGTGCACAGTGCGTGTGCCCATCACCCGACTAACAATAACCATCACCACCACCACCAATTGCAGGGGGTTCAAATATTTACTAGTTTATATATATATATTTCCTTAGCTCTACTTTGCATTTATTATTATTGAAAGAGTGATTGGAGTTTATTTTTCACATTTGCATCACAGATTCTATTCAGCATATAACCTTTCACCTTATTCCATCGTGCCATCAGCTTCTCCAATTTATTTTCATCAAAGTTGTTTAATCTTATTTCCATGATTTCAAAATGAATGTGATCCACCATGTACCAGTACCAGTTCTGTAGTGTCCATTTTATAGACTCTTTCCAACCCAATACCACTACCGCTTGAGCGCTTTCCAGTGCTGCAGTTTTTATTTCTTTAAAATCTCTTAGTTCTCTTTGTTTAATTAATATTGCTATTTCTTTTGTAATTATCCAATTAATATTTAGCATTTTATTTATTTCGTTCTGCACTTCCTTCCAAAATTTCTGAATTTTTACACACTCCCAGAACATATGCATGAAAATTCCTTTCTTTTGGCAACCATGCCAACAATTACCTTTCTCTTTCCCCTGGAAGTGTGCAAGTTGTGCTGGTGTATAATACCATTTGTGTAAAATTTTTCTTCTCATCTCTTTAACTCTTGTGTTCTTAATCTTATGTATATTTTCTACTATTTCTTTATATAGTAAAATAGTTTGGCAACCACTTGGAAAATATTCAGCCTGGATTGCAAGTGACCACATCTTCCCATTAGACCAGGGGTTGGCAACCTTAAACACTCAAAGAGCCATTTGGACCCGTTTCCCACAGAAAAGAAAACACTGGGAGCCACAAAACCCTTTTGACGTCTAAAATGAAGATAACACTTTTTTTTTACCTTTATGCTTTGTATAAAAAAAACTACAGCGTGTTGGATTTATGAAATCAATGACCTGCTACAGAGAAAACACATTTTTATTTCCATATGCAACAAAAACATTTTGAACTCAGAAAAAAAAAAAAAGATGGGTCGAAAAGCTCAATAAATCATGTGCCGGCGAGTGTCACACATTGACAGTTGGGACACATATTTTGAACAACAGGGAGCCGCAGCAGTTGCAGAGCCACAGGTTGCAGACCCCTCCATTAGTCAATTCTCCTGCTGCCGCCGAACTTTCTATTTTAGGAAATGTATCACTTTTCTTCTGGTGGGTGAATCTTCCTGGACATTCCTCTTTTTATTTTATTTTTTAAAAAAGAAGAACGTCCAAGATGGCATCCAGAAATAAATGTAATTTGGAGGGGCTCATGTTTCGTTTGAAGATTTTATGGGAGATGCTATTGTTTATTTATTCATTTGGTGGCAGCTAGTGGTTAATGGTCACAGATAAGTCAGCAAGCATAATGGTGGTGGTGTATGTAGAGGGCAGCAGAGAGAGGGAGGCAGTTAAGTTCCTATTGGTTGAAAACCTTGAACTACTGAGTTTCATTGGTCGGCTGTCATTCTGTTGCAGTATGAATAGGGAAAGTTACCTCAGAAATGTTTGAGCGAATCATCTGTTACTTGTCAATAAACAAACTTCAGTTCTGGCTTACGAGCAGTCTCCTTTGAACTTATGGCTCTTTATTGGCATCCAGGTAACCTTGCAGGCCATTGGAGCTACTCCTGGAGCCTTGGTGAATCTGGAGAGCAGCAACAGAGATAGAGGCACGAATGGAGACAGATCTGACTACAGCTCAGTTAGGAACCTTGGAGAGAGAAGCAATGGGGATACAGACAGCAAAGGCCAAAAGGAGGCTGCACAGGCTGGTAATGGCCTTCTTGGAAACTGAATAACCGAATGACAAAAGGGATTTTGGAGGTCTTCTAGTCCAACCCGTTGCTCAAGCAGAGAATTTCTACCACTTCAGACAAATGGTTATCCAACCTCTTCTTAAAAACCTCCAGTGTTGGAACATCCACAATTTCTGGAGGCAAGTTGTTCCACTGATTAATTGTTCTAACTCCCAGGATATTTCTCCTTAGTTGTAGGTTGGGTCTCTCCAACTGGAGGCAGCTCTTCGTCCTCAGAATATGGCAATGCTGCTAAAAATTGTTTCAGGAATTTTTCTACCCGAGGGAACTTTCAGTAGGAAAGGGATGGAGGTTAGGTATGTGAGAATGAATGGCAAACCAGGATGAAATGAGCATTGACCAAGCCTGGATTTTAAAATAATTTGGATTGAATGAGCCCAGAAATTTTGGAGATCACTTTCCTCATTTGCAAATCTTAAACTCGTAAATTAACTTTTTCTTTGATTGCATTACTGAAAATTGCTACAGAGATGGTGTTTAATTGTTAGCTTCTAAATGGTTCATTATGTAGGTTCACGTGTTTTACCACAGTCACGTCTTTAGGCTGTTTGTGGATAGTTGTTTTGTTCAGCATTAATGTGGGAATAATGACCGTGGTAACGCTATTTTTTCCTAGTGCCAGAGGTGCTGTTTCTAAATGCATAGCATAAGAAAAATAAACTTGTTGGGGAGTCCTCCCACCCCCCACCCCAAAGTTTTCTTGAAGTATTGTTTTCAACTGTGAGGAGAGCTATGGGCACAAATACTTCCCTTTAATGATGGTAAGAAGAATGGAAGTAACACGCTGGGGCTCAAACCATAATTTATGAACAGACTGTAAAATTCTGAGGGATCCTTTGTGCTCTATGAGTTTGGTTGTTTTCTTGTAGATGTTTCATTCCCTAAACTAGGTAACAACACCAGTGCATTTGAGTACCTGCAAGAAAGAAAGCAACCTTTGAGAGCACCCTGGATTCCTCATTTCAACCCTAAGCTACAAATATTCTCCTTTATTATAAAATTGCAACAAATTCTGCCTAATGGCTATAATTTTCTCCAATGAGACCTGCATGGGCCAAAAGCTATAACCAGCTAACAACACATCCTACTAATATGATGCCATAGTCAAAGAAAGACAAGAAAAATATTTTACAATGCACTCTGCTTTATAACTTCATTCTTTAAAGCACAATGCAGAGTCCAAGATGGTTTAGTGCAAAATGTTAGGCTGTATGTCCTAGTCTGCAGAGAGGGGCGGCATACAAATCTAATTAATAAAAAAATAATAAATAAATAAATGTCTGCCAGGAGCAATAATGATCTGGATCCTTCCTACAAGAGGCCCTTCTTATGTTATAGGAGGAAGAGCCACTAGGCACATCTGTAGACACACTTGGGAACAAAGCAGCTCCTTGCATTGCAATTTTACCAGTTTGCCCTGTTGGTGGATAGTGTTCTAAGATGCATTAATACTGGAACTCGTTCTACAAATATCGATATGCATTGTTATAGAAGAAACCTTGCGACCTTCTGTAAGCTCACACAAGAATCTATCTGGTTAGTTCCTATGGCTCATTGCCTCCTCTTATTAAGACACACTCCAGGTTTCTGCCTGGCATTTGAGAGCATCTGGAAATATACAAAATGTATGTGCAATATTATAAGATAATTGCTTGTAAAGATCATCCTCAAGAGTCCTTGGTTTCCAAAATGCCTGTATACCTTTATTGCTCATCAAAACGTGACACTTTAGAAACGGAATACATCAGTGGCAAACCTTGGTAAGTGTTGTTTTCATAACTTTGCTTTTGAATGCTTGCAGAGTGGCATAGCTATATTGAATCATTAGAATCATTATGTGCTTTTGAGAAATTGCCAACCATGTCTTTATCTACTCACAGAAGCTATTGATTTATACAGCAATGACATATCCTTTTCTTTCGCTTCAGCGTTTTCTGTCTTATTGCTTTCTACATGTGGGATTTTTTTTTTGGGTGCCAGATTTGAAGAAAAAACAGCTGTTCAGAAGTATCTATTAAGCTAAGGGCCAATAACATGAAAATAACTGGAATTTCTAACAGCAAAACCTTTAAAGCCCAACTATTAACTGTTACCAGCTAAAGATCAGGTTCTTTTTAGATGTGGTTTTAGAGCTTTTCTGAAGAGCACTAAACCAAAACAACAGCTGTAGATGTAGGTAAGGTTGCTTCAATAAGCAGCCAAAGAAAGAGCCATCTGCCTCTCCACTGTGTAGCTGTTTACTACCATTGTTGTCTAGTTGCTGTTCACCTTACACCAAGTCTCTTAACTGAGGAGGCTTACCACTAGCCCCCAGCCTGGTAAGTACATAGGAAACGGGATATGCCTACACCAAAAAATGTCAGGTTGGTCTGACCCACTAGGGGTGCCAGTGATAGAATGGTCAGTGATACACATCACACTAAATCCTTTATACCACTTGGTTCAGAATAAGGAGTGAAACAAGCACTTCAGCCCAAGTGCAGCTAAGAACAACTTCAGACTGTTTCAGGTTTGGGCTTGAGATCAAATGAAAACAGCATCTTGAATATGAGGCAGGAAAATAAAGTATGCTGGGGTAAGCCTGCTTAACATCAGATTACACAGAAGTGAGGGGAAGGCATTAAGATAACGAAAAGGCCTGGGAGGCAATGAGAAAGAGAAACTTTTCATTAAAAGTTGTATCATATGATTCTTGACAAATTTATTTTTTCTTTAATGTATACTGAGAGCACGTGTACCAAGACAAATTCCTTGTGTGCCCAATCACACAGCCAATAACATCCCATCCCATCTCATTCTACCCTATCCTACCCTACTCTACCCTACCCTACCCTACTCTACTCTACCCTACCCTACCCTACCCTACTCTACTCTACCCTACTCTACTCTACCCGACCCTACTCTACTCTACCCTACCCTACCCTACTCTACTCTACCCTACTCTACTCTACCCTACTCTACCCTACCCTACCCTACCCTACTCTACTCTACTCTATCCTACTCTACTCTACCCTAATCTACCCTACCCTACTCTACTCTACTCTACCCTACTCTACTCTACCCTACCCTACCCTACCCTACTCTACCCTACTCTACTGCTCTGTAGGAGTTTCCAGAAGAGTAGAGAATTGGCTGAAAATAATAACAGGTACAACAGATGAAACTCAGCCCCCTGGTTCTCCAGACAGAAGTTACCACAAAATTTCAAGCCCTTGTTCAATGCAAATTTTGTCCTCACCAGGATATTTCAGTCCCATCAGGCCCTTTGCAGTTTCCACTGCTCAAAGCAATGTTGCTTGCTTAGGAAGTTTCTCCAGTGCTTATTGAGTTGTCAGAAATCCTCCTTTGAACAGGGTGCTTGATGGAACAGTATCACGGAGACAATTACAAGCTGGCTAGTAGCAAATGGCCCAGCAATAGTAGTAGCAATAGTAGCACTGCCTCATTTGTTATTCGATGAAAATATGAGACATTAAAAATATTTTTCATTAAAAAAGCAATTTGAGCAAAATACATGCATGCATGTATGTCACTCAAATGCATGCATTCAGACTGTCCATGCATATCCATGCATGAATATATATGCACATGCACACACGCATAGTGTCATACCATTTCTTTTCCCAAAGAGTCCGGAGTAGTTTGCAGAAAACAATAGAAACAAACCAATAGCAATTCAATAAAAGAAATCTCTAAAAATTCATGACTTAAAACAAAGATCATGTTAAGTGGCAATACTGAAAGGTAACAGTTGTGAACCTACAAATCCCTATAAAAGTAAAATGTGGCAATGGGCTGAATCAGGCTGCTCTTTCCCTTAGCCCAGTGCTTCCCAATTATTTTCTATTACGCGCCCCCTAGGAAGAAGTAAACATTTCGCACCCCCCCAACACTTTGATGTGACTGTAAATAATATCGCAGTCCGGCCCACCCTCAATTTGCGCCCCACCATGAGACGTGTGTTCTATCTGACACTTGTACTCCATTGCATTCCTCTGTGTTTAGAACAAGGCATCCCAAAAACCTCTCACGAGTTTGATTGAACTCACGAGACATTTTCTTTTGGAATGGGCTGCCCTGGACACAATGCCGAAGAACGCAACGGAGGTACCGGTACAAGTGACAGGTAGGACGCATGTCCTTCTCCCTGTGGCAACTCCCCATCCATGTTCCCTGGGGTCACTCCTCCCCCCGGCATCGCTCCACCCCACCCAGGGGGCCCTGTCCCACTATTTGAGAAGCACTGCCTTAGCCCCACCAGGCAAACTAGGTGCTCTGTGATGGGCAGTAGAGCCTCTTAGGTGGGGTACGCAAACTGGGTGATTCTTTAGGAAGAAGTGCTGAAAATGCTCCAAGAACAGCCCAAAGTAGTACATTTAATCATGCAAAAGTAAAAAAATGAAAACCAATCAGGAAATGAAAGGCAGATTGGGAAAAAAAAGAAAACATTTTAATAGAACATTAATGAACAAAAGTATATCTGATATCTGCATATATTTTGAATCTCCTGTGCTGGCATTTATTCTTTATATTATTAAATTGATGATTGTGTTTCATTGCCTTTTTAACTCTTTGAAGTTACTACATTTGTGCAGTTATATATTACTGGGGAGACATCATCACCTTCATTGATATTGCTGTTGTTGTCATCGTCTTCCTCCTTATCCTTATCATCGATCATTATTATCAACCAATTCTTTGCAGGATTGATTCAGGCTAATCATTATCATCCAATCCTAACACAACACCAAACTGAATCAATATACAGTGAATATCATATACAGATGGTTCTCAACTTATAACAATTCCTTGAGTGACTTTGAAGTTACAACAGCACTGAAAAAATGACTTATGACCATTTTTCACACTTACGACCATTGGAGCATCTCCAAAATTCAGATGCTTGCCCTGATGGTTGCAGTATCCTGGGTCTAGTGATCACGTTTTGTAACCTTTGGAAAAGCAAAGTCAATGGGGAAACCAGATTCATTTAGTAACCATCTTACTAACTTAACAATTGCATGGATTCACCTAACAAGAGTGAGAAGAAAGGCTGTAAAATGGGACAAAATTTAATAACATCTGTCTTGCTTGGCAACAGAAAGTTTGGCTCAATTGTGGTTGTAAATTGAGGATTACCTGCATATAGTAAATAGTTTTTACCTGAGAAACAAAATTATTTGGAGCAGCTTGGTGTGGGGGAGATCAACATGAAGGCAGAGAAGGAGAAGAAGATGAAGTGCTTTGGCTTTTCATTACAATGATATTATGCAGCTGATAACTGTTTTTTTAAATATTTATTAAAATTGAATTGTGATTTTAAAATGTGATTAATAGTGTCAATATTGGTCTCGGTCTGTTTACTTATTAAGTTTTTACATAGTGTCACCAGTTAATTTTTGTATAAGGATAGTAGAACAGAAAGTCACAGAAGATTATTTCACTATATGATTACGATGCTGGAATTATTATACATACAAAGGCAGAAAGAATTGACATTATCCACTATAGAGAATGTTGGTGAAATTAACCGATCTTGCTAAGAGGAATAAACTAATTTCTTTGAAAAGCTGATTTCTACATTTATTGCTGGCTAAAAAATTATTATGGAATTTTTGAGTAAAAAATGAAAAATAAATCAACATGATGTCTGTCTTTGATGATTAGGCAGTACTGGATTATTGAAAGAAGAGAATCATGATGTAACTGTTGTGGTTCAGCCTGAGGCTGCTCAGGGACCGGCTGTGTCTCTACTGGCTCCATGCCCGGAGGAGGATGACAGCGAAGAGGAGGGGGCTGAACAGTCGGACGGGGGGAGAGGAAAGTCAGGAATGGGATGAAGGAGAACAGCATGAGAGCCCCGGGGGGGGGGGGGCTCTCCCCAGCCAGTAGCTTGGAGTCATTAGGTGATGAAGCACAAGCCGTCATTGACATGCGACAGAGACGGTCAGATCAGAGAAAGGAGCAATTAAAGAAGTATTATCAGCACTGAATTAGGAACAGCTGGGCTTGGGTGTGGTCCTCCTTAGCAGGGTTTAAAAGGCAGGCAAGCCCTTGAAGCCATGTGGAGTGTTATCAATTGGAGTTACGGTGTCCTGCTTTGTTCTCGGCATCTCTGTTCCTGGCTTGTGGCCCAGCAGTTTGGAAGACCCGTGGGAGGTGTAGGTCTGCTATCTACAGCCTCGTCTTGGCAGCAAGAATCCTGTATTGCTGCATGGACTTTTGTCTTCGTGGATATATTTGAAGATACAGCGTTTTCCTGTTTGTAAGGACATTTTCTGTTACCTGTGTTTTTCTTGAATTTTATAAACTGCCTTTGCCTTTTATCGGTGTGTCTGGATTCTCTTTTTGGGTTGGTATTGGCTTCCGGAGTGACCCAGACAGAACAGTAACTTTAGAGAAAGAAGTTTAAATGTAATCATATTTATAACTGCTGTGAAGAATATTGGAAGCTTCTTCTCTTCTCTTCTCTTTTGTCTTCTCTCCTCTCCTCTTCTGTCCTCTCCTCCCCTGCTCTCCTTTCCTTTCCTTCCCTTCCCCTTCCCTTCCTTTCCTCGTCTTCTTGCACCTTTTGCCTTCTCTCTCTCTTTACTTTCTTTTCCTTTTTTCTTCTTTACTTCATATTAGTATGTCTATCTGTCAAACTGTATATCATCACCCTCATCATCACCATCACCTATTACCTTCCTAGGTACCAGCCTACCTACTTTCATCATCTAAGAGAGCAGGAGCTCTTAGTCTAAGCTCTTGACAGAAGAAAATCAAGGAAGAAGGGATCTGCAGAGGTTAAATATTTGAGATATGATTCTGAGGCTTTGAGAGCCTCCAGTCAGAGGGTAGAAAATGAAAGAAGCAGTTGCAGATAAACACAGGGAAGATGGAAATTTTTACCTGTATTTCACTCCATAAAATGCTGGAAAAAAGTCAGAGAGAATACACAATGATTACACCAAAGCCTGAGAACTAAAAATTTCTGGGAAAGATGTCAAGGGAAGAATAAAAAGGCAGTAAGCACAGAGGCTCTTGAAAGTGCAGAATGTTACCCAGCTTGCTATGAGCAAATGTCTCTCTCCAGCCAGATCTTCCTGTAGCTTTATTAGTGTGCAAAGGATTTCATTACTTCTCCTGTGGCTTCGGCACAGCTTTGGGTATAAGTCTCAGAATTTGTTCGGGGTTGGAGAATGAAGCATTTTACTGACACATCTTTGCAAGACCTGAAAGGCGGAACTTGAAATCACCAAGAGAAAGTAGCTCAAGGAGCAGGTTGAGGACAAAAATGGCTATTCAACATTGCAAATCCTTTTACCAAATGGGTCACAAAAAGGACCAAATAGAATAGAATAGAATAGAATTTTATTGGCCAAGTGTGATTGGACACACAAGGAATTTGTCTTGGTGCATATGCATAAATAACGCTTACAGGGAAAAAAAAAGAGATTTTCCTATTCGAAACAGAATGATTAGTAAAAGCTTCCTGTCTCTGTGGAGTTTTACAAAGTTGGGGGCATTTTTATCTTTTGAAGACGATGGCAAATAATTGGATCAAAAGGAAAAGCAAATGCACTATATTGTGAGATACAGTAATCTTTCAAGTGAATGGCCCGAGGGCTTCAACTCCTATATATGACAGGCATTTCCAAGCATAATTGATGGAAAGGTTAACAAGGTACAAGAAGAAAGCATTTCACAGGCTTTGCCAGTGCAAGTTTTGTTTTTAACTTGCCAAAGGTTGAGGATAATAGTACCTATCCCTTAAGAGTGCTATAATAACTTCATACACTATATTTTTAAGTTCTCATAAACGAACAGCAGAGCTAATGATGGTATTAATGTTGTCAACTTTTGTAGGTCACAGTTGCTTGCAGCTAGTTCAGTTTTCATGCTTTCTTCCCCCCCCCCCCCAAGAAGACACTTAAGCACTTATTCCTTTCTTCTTCCCCTTTCCACCAGAGTTAAGAATCCTCCCTGATGGGGCAGAGCACTTGAAGCAAATAAACAGTTTTTGGCAATCAGTTTTGGTGGCGAGAGTGGTATTGAGTTCTTAACCCAAAGCATGCTTTGGAATCTTCAAATCTCCCCCAATTGTTCGGAAGATAAGCTACTCCTTCAAACTACCATTTTAACTTCCCCAAGACAACGTTACCGCAGGCTCAGGGCATACAAATCTAATTAATAATAATAATAATAATAATAATAATAATAATAATAATAATAACAACAACAACAACAACAACAACAACTTGTCATGGTTAGGCCAGCTCCTAAACCCGGCTGCAAATACTCATCAGCATTAGTTTAAAAGAAGCAAATCCACTGGCACATCTTGTACTTGAACCCAATTTATATTGATGCTGGAAAGAAAGGCTGGGTATGCTATTAAACAATTGTAGAGGGTTATGTAACAATTATAATACTCGGGGACTCTGCCTTCCATGCAGCCCTTTGGAATATAAGCAACAAAAATCTTTGGATATTTTAGAAATGAATTTATGATGGAATAAATCTTCATAGACTTCATAGTTCGTCATAAATATAAGCATTATTACAAGATTGGGATATATTGTGCCCTGGAGAATGGGGACTGTAAAAAAAGAAAATAAAATGTCAGACATAAATGTAGGACCTGCTGTTATAATTACCGCTAGCTAGTGACTATTAAAAAAAAAAGGCAGTTGGAAGTGATACCCTGTTGAGGTGTTTATCAGATGTATTGTGATCTGAACCATTTGTCTTCAATCGGTTCACAGGAAGTTGAATCAAATCTTGTGAAATAATATATCTCAATGGTTTTTGTGATGAAATCAATATTTTGACATTTCAAGCCCTACAATTCTCAGTAAGTTCAACTATTGATACCAATTCCCCTTATGTTCTGTTGAGCTCTCTGGTAGAATCCACCCGAAAATTCACAGATACAAATTTCAGACACACACATGTTTGAAAATTCAAAACAATGTTCTTTATACCGAAAAGTCAAATAAACTAAACACTCTTTTTATATAGCAAAGAGCACTCATCTCCAAACAAAGTGGTAATTTGTACAAGTCCCTTATCAGTTCTGAGATACTTAACTCTTGTTCTGAATCCAAGGAGGAGCTAGATAATTGATCTCCTTCTGAGCTGTCTGCCACACTCTCCTCCTCCATGTCACTCATGTCTTCTTGGTCAGAGGAGCCTTCATCATCAGATTCCACTGGGAGCAAAACAGGCCTGCGGCATGTGGATGTCTCCCCCACATCCACAGTCCTTGGGGCGGGAGCTGGGCCAGAGCTAAAAACAACACCTTATAAGCTTTGAAGCCCTTTATGGCATGGATTCAGGTTACTTGAGTAATTGTCTGACCCAAAGGGATTGGCCCTCTCCATTTGCATCAAAAAGGGGCATGCTGCGAATCTGTCAGTCAAGGAATTCTAACTGGCTGGGGGCCATAATAGCAATAACAATAGCAATTAGAGTTATATATCGCTTCACAGTGCTTTACAGCCCTCACTAAGCGGTTTACAGAGATCAGCCTTTTGCCCCCAACAATCTGGCTCCTCATTTTACCCACCTTGGAAGGATGGAAGGCTGAGTCAACCTTGAGCCTACTGAGATTCCATCTGCCAAACTGCTGGAAGCCGGTGATCAGCAGAAGTAGCTTGCAGTACTGCACTCTAACCACTGCACAACCAAGACTCTTATAAGAGCCTTTTTTTGCCATGGCTCATGTCCCCTGGAACATTGTGCCCCCCTCCCCAGGTGAAATATGCACTCTCCTCCCTGGCTTACAGAAAGGGCCTGAACATCTGGTTCTGCCATTTAGTGTAGAGCCCTGATGGGGGCACATCATGTTGGGGATGGTTAACGGACTAAGATTCCATCTCCACTCTGGATGTATCTTACTCTCTTTCTTGCCATTTTTATTACTTTTAAGTCCGTTTTAATGTTAATATTTATTATTTTAATGTTTTGCCATGCCGGGGTGGCACAGTGGTTAGAGTGCAGCACTGCAGGCTACTTCAGCTAAATGCTAGCTGTAGTTCAGCAGTTCAAATCTCAGCACCAGCTCAAGGCTGACTCAGCCTTCCATCCTTCCGAGGTGGGTAAAATAAGGACCCAGACTTTTGGGGGCAATATACTGATTCTGTAAACCGCTTAGAGAGGGCTGTAAAAGCGCTGTGAAGCAGTATATAATAAGTCTAAATGCTATTGCTATTGCTTTTGCTTGACTGCAAGTAGCCTCTAGATGAGATGGACGGCATATCAATTTCATAAATAAATTAACAAACTGATGTTCACTGGCTTAAACATAATAGAATTGGAACTGGGCAGTGAGTCCTTGGTGAGCTTGGTTGTTTCCTGCAGACATTTCATTACCCAAACTAGGTAACATCAATGTCTTGTAACCTTGTCTTTCCTCTTTCCTCTATCAGGAACAGTCATGATTCCTGGCATTGGGGGTGGGTGGGTATGGGGGCATGGGAGTTCCTTCTGTCTAGGATTTCAGTGTCATTGGATTGTTGACTAAGCTGTCAAGTTGCATTCCTCTGCATCTTTCTCAAGGTAGCCCAAGGGCAATCTGCGAGTCATTGTTCCATGATTATATGCTTGCCCAAATTTGTAGCTTAATTGTATGAATGGATTCATTAATTATAAGCCATCAAGCTGGTGTCAACTCTTAGAAACCGCACAGATTTTTCTCCATGACAATCTGTCCTAACCTGGTCTTCCAACGGCCTGCTCATCGCCACTGCAACAGCCTATCCACCCTGCTGTTGCTTGTCCTCTTTTCTTTCTTTCTACCTCTCCCAGCATTAGGGAGTTGGGAGTTCATATAATGTGTCAAAATTAGGATAACCTGGATAAGAATTTGAAGTTGATTTGGTTTTCTTGCTTGCCAATGGCCTTTTCCCAACACCAAAGTTCAAAGATGTTAATTTTCGTCCAATTATGCTTCTTCAAAGTCCACTTTTCGCTTATGTAGAGTCACAGAGAATACCATGTTATGCTGTCTATACCAGTGATTTTCAACTTTTCTTGAGCCGGGGCACATTTTTTACATTTACGAAACCCTGGGGCACATTGAGGCGGGGGGGGGGGGGGGTGCTAAAAAAATTTGGACAAAAAAATCTCTCTCTCTCTTTTCCTCCCTTTCGCTCTATTTATCTCTCCCTCCCTCTTTCTCCATCTTTCCTTCTCTCTCCATCCCTCTTTATTTCTCTTCCTTCCTTCCACTTTTTTGCTCTCTCTCCCTCCCTACCTCCCTCTATGTCTTTCTCTCTCTCTCTCTCGCTTTCTCTGTCTCTTGTTCTCTTTCTCGCTCACTCTTTCTATCTCTTGCTTTCTTGCTTTCTCTCTTGCTTTCTTTCTCTCTCTCTTGCTTTCTTTCTCTCTTTCTCTCTCTCTCTTACTTTCTTTCTCTCTCTGAGCTTCGTGGCACACCTGACCATGTCTCATGGCACACTAGTGTGCTGCGGCACACTGGTTGAAAAACACTGGTCTATACCTACAAAACTCAATTCTGTTACAGCATCAGAACAACCTTTCCGGCGCTGTGTTCTAACTTATCTCATTGCCAGTTCGCTTCCTCCTGCGCCATGTGGCCGCACCTCATTGGAACACATGTACTTCTCACGAGGGTGGCAAAAATACCCCTCCCCCCAAAGCCAAAAGCAGTATGGTGGACCACATGCATAGTGCCAGATATTCAGCTTCTGCGCATGTACAGAAGAAGAAAAAACCCCAGAATCTTTTAAAAAATTTTTTAAAAAATATGGTGGTGCTCATGGACCAG